>NC_091566.1:2465131-2467631 GCF_042767895.1 Penaeus vannamei
GTGAAGAGGGCTTGTAGTTTAGCTTTCTCAGGGCTTGGTATGCAGGACGAAGGTCATATACTAAGAAATGGCCTTCTACTTCCTCTGC
The DNA here is from genome assembly GCF_042767895.1 of Penaeus vannamei. Taxonomy (NCBI): domain Eukaryota; kingdom Metazoa; phylum Arthropoda; class Malacostraca; order Decapoda; family Penaeidae; genus Penaeus; species Penaeus vannamei. Next base: position 2,465,220 of record NC_091566.1, read on the forward strand.
AAGATTTCTAATAAACTGTTCCTTGTTCCTGTTTAACAGTGACTGAGTTCTGTTCACCTGAAAACGGTTCAAATCCTGATCCCCTGTCAGACGAACCGCACGACAATCATCTGTGACTTCCAGTGTCTCCTGTGAGATAAAATTCTGTCTTGTTCTCGGGCGTTCACCAATCGATTCTTGAGCTGCATCAAGCGTTCCATGCTTGAAGGTATCCCACAGAAGTAAAGGTCCGCCAGATTATCGAGCGCTGTGAAACGACCAGAGATTGCCTCAGCAAACCCCGGGCACTCTCCCTCCCCCTCAGCCTGTCCAAATGTAACACCCTTGGGTGGTCATTGGACCACTGGTGAGTTTTGAAGTGGACCCAGAGGGTAGCCACAACCAATCTATGGTCAGTACCACGGAACTCGGCACTTCTATACACCCTGCAGTTCTGGAGGATCCTCCAGTGAGTATTAACGAGTATGAGGTCGATTTCCTTGGCTGCATTACCTGCATCACTGTACCATGTCCAACGATGTGGTTCCAAGTACTGGTACCAGAAGCCAGAAATCCTGTTTCTGGGACCTTGCAAATTCATGGAAAAGGAGGCTATTCTTGCTACCGGCATCAGCTCCCGAAACTCTGGGGACCGACAGACATCTCATGGCCAGCTCGATCACAGCCAGACACAGCAGTGAAGTCACCAATAATAATATGAATATCTAGCTGGGGACACCTGTCTGCCACAGTTACAAGTTCGGCGTAGAACATCTCATTCATGTCGAGTTTACAAACATCGGTAGGAGCGTACATAGCAATAAGAGACATGAAGCCAAATGCTAGCTTCAGTCTCAATACCATTATACAGTCATCGGCTGGAGTAATCTCCACTACCGATGGTTGGAGTCTGCTGGAGATGGCCATGGCTACTCCCTGGAGATGGTGACTGTCGCTGCGGCCCGACCAGTAATGGATGTAGCCACCTACACTGATCATGCCGCTGCCAGGTTTTCTCGCCTCCGAGAGAGCAGTCATATCAACTCTCAGCCTCCCCAGTCCCCTCGACAGTAGCGGCAACTGACCATCCTGACGCAGAGAACAGATGTTCCAAACCCCCACCCTGACTTCCCACCTGAGGTTTATGCCCGAGGCAGATAAATATCACCAATGCTACGTCCTCCACGCCCTCAAAATAGGCCAGAGTGCAGAACTAGAAACTCCAGAAAACCATCATGCAGTCGATCTAAACAAACTACCACAGATGTAACCAATTCAGAATGAAGTGATGGTGCACAAATTTAACATACTAGAAAGGGTTGTGTAAACTAGGAACATAGCCATTATGCTCCAAGAAACCTTAATAAAGGACTTGGTCTACTTTTCATCAATCCTTTGTATTACTGAGTACAACAGGAAGCAGAGGATTAATCACCTCTGTGATATTCCCTTGCTTCCTAATAACCATTGCTTCACGCTATGGGGACAATCTTTTACCATCCACCCTCCCAATACCTTCTCGTTGTTGTGGGGGCTCGGGAGACGGAGACTCGAGCCCAAAGTAGGGATTCCTCCTGCCATGGACCTCAGCTCACGCCGCAACTAATTTTACTTGGTCTTTATTTCTCTTCCTTTCCTTTCGCATCGTCATCCCCTTCTTCCGTTCCATTCCTAAGGTGTGAAAACTGTGCTGAAAGAATGAAAGGCTGGCTTTATATCAGTCGTGAACGTCCTCCGGGAGTCATGGGTATGGTATTCACTTGGCTAATTGCCTAGCCCTTACCCCGTATGTGGACCCTGAGCGGTAGACCGTTTCTTTACCCTATTTTATTCAGGCTCACCATGGCCAATAATGAAGATTCTTTACCCTTAATAGAAGCATTAAGGCTTACCCCTTCGTCAGCTAGCCTATCTAGCCTATCTGATTTCGATTTTGATGGTTTACTGACCCCTGCACCTCCTTTGACTATGGCTTCTACCACTGATGCTTATACCCCCTCCTCGACGTTTACTGACAACTCTATCCATTCCGAAGCACCCACCAAGGTTATTACTCAACCTCCAGAATGCACTCCTTCCTTTCTCCGAATATTCTCTTCTTCATCTCATACTGCACAGTCCTCTTCAGTGTCTACCCCCTCTTCCCTTATTACTACTGTTCTTTCTTATTTCCCCCCCCCCCCCCACACACACACAGAACTACACTCTACACCACCCCATCTTCCTCTCGCCCTCGTCGTTCTACTGACTGTACAGCTCAGCAATCTTTCTGACATCTTTCAACAGTGCCTCCGAAAAAAATAGGCAAAGTTACCTTTCTCATTCACTTTGATCGTTCACACCTTGGTACAGTTACATCAGAATCTCAAGCTCGTGCACTATCTACACTAATTGACCTTACTGACAAACCCATTCTTGCTGAACCTCGCCTCT
>NC_091566.1:2512631-2515131 GCF_042767895.1 Penaeus vannamei
AAATCTTATAAAGTTCCTTCTATTTTAGAAAAATTAATCTAACAAAACTATAAAGTTCTTAATGAACACAGAATAAAAGCTACCTTCAAAGAGGTACGTTCTGCCTGAGTCTGGTGAGGGAGTAGTTGAGGTTGGAATCATGTTACCAGCATGATATCTAAACCCAGTTGACAGGGAGGACTTGCTTGACCACATACTTGATGTTCTCTTAGATCCTCTGTGGAACTGTAACAAATTGCAGGATAAGATATTTGAATTCAAAGTCTTTCAATATATTTCAATATATTTTCTTTTACACTGCATCATTAAAAGTATCCATAGACTTTTACATAAATATACTTTATCTAGATTTTCTCAAAAATACATATAAACTTACATTCCCTTGTTCAATCTCTGAATCGGAGACTGTAGATCGGAATGACTGGTGAGATGGTCGCTGTCTCTGGAAGGCAGGGTTGGTGATAATGGAGCCTGTATCACTGGCACCACAAGAAGGTGGGCCTTCAGACCCTTGTAGAGTGTCCCCTGCCTCCGATTCCTGAGAAAAAAGTGAGCATTGACCCATTCATGTAATAAATATCTTATGTATAGAAAGGTCATCAACCAACCACTGAACTTTTACCAAATGATGTTGAATGAACATTATTGAGTCTTCACTAACCTGTGACTGAAGTTTTGACAATAAGACATGTCTCTTCTGGACAAGAAGATCTCGCAGAACATCTGGTGTGGCTGTATCAGTTCCCTCTGTGTCAGGTGAGCGTAGTGGATCATGTACCACTCGAGGGCCTGATGACAAAAATGCACTGTCTGCAATAATCAGTGACAGCTGTTAGGGTACCCTGTTGACTGGGACATTTGATCTAGAATAATGTGCCCTTCAGTTCTCAATGATTTACCGTTTTCATATTTTGCTTTTCCATTAATGATTATGCTCTAAGTACTAAATTTACAAAGTAATTCTAAAATCTCATGAAAGTTAAGTATTTCTCTGATTCACACTAATGCATACTGTTATCATATAAAAAAACAAACTTTTAAACTTCTGATTATCATAGATGCATCTCAAAAGCATATTACAGGCCTAATGTTCTTAAAAATGGCAATAAATTACTTGTAATATTTTTTTTAGATTTCACTTTGCTATCACAAAATAAGGACTTTCACAGAGCAAAAAATTCCTTACCAGACTGAGAAGATTTCCTAGAGCAATCTGATCCATCAAAAGGTGGTTGCGGAGAGTGAGGAGGAAGTGGTGACCCTCTGGGACTTCCGGGAGATCGAAGATTCTCAAGGCTGCCCAAAGGACTGGAAGACTGCAAAAACATGTTGATTTAAAGTGTTATATAGATTGATTTTCCACTTATTCAGTAGTTCACTAAGGATATAAAACCAAATTGCACTTCTGAAATTCTAGTACTATACCTGAGAGAGAGCAGAAGAGCCCCCGGACATGTCCAGGACATGAGGGTCAGAGAGATCACGACTCCAGTAGTGGGTGTGAGATATTTCCAATGCCTGAAGAGCAGATGATGTCCCTCCACCACTGAAGCTGTTGTAAGTTACTTCCAAGCCAGCAACTACAGCATTTATAAGTTTCAACATACCCTTCCAAACAGGTTTTTTAATGCACTGTAGAGAAAAACATACACATATTAATTCAAATACATTAGCACTAACGTCTGAGTATCATAAACATAAATATGGAATTATCAAATTGCAGTACAAAAAACTTACAACATCGTCAATATGATCGTCTGGACCAATTTTCCTCTCAAGAGTGCGGTTTAGGCCAGAGACAACAAGCATTCTGTAACTTTCATCTTCCATCAATTTTCGAACACGATTTAACTTCAGCCAGCCAATGCCTTCTCCTTCTATCACCTGTGTTAATACCTGTAAGGTGAAGGATAATATTGTACATTTGAAAAACATCAGCTAAATTCAAAATTTTGCTTTCTAAAATCGATCTCTATTTGTAATTTCAATTTAACTTTATAAGCATACATCTATGACTTTCTAGGAAAAAAAATTCTTACATCTTTCAAGAAAGCTTGGTTTTCAGAAGCAGAAGTTGTTCTTTGTTCTATAGATGCTATCTTATTAAGTTCAGCTCTTCGCTGAGCAGATACAGAGTGGCGAATAAGAGATGACTTCTCCACAAGGCCCTTTCGTCCTGCAGAGAAATATGAAAAATACATCAAATTAATCCTGAATCTTGGTACCACAGACATATTTTTCCCTTCTCTTTATCAAGTATGTAAACAAGACAGATAAATATTTTCAAAGGTATTAAAGTAACTAATCTAAGATATGCAGATGGCACATAATAGAATAATATTCATGATGATAATACTTTTTAGGCACTTTATTCAACAGAATATAAAATATTTAAGAGCATATTATAAAAGAATGGCATGCACATGATGATGGAGATGGCATTTCAGTCAAAGGAAAAGTACATAACATTAAAGCATTATCTATAAATTATCCCACAAAA
>NC_091566.1:2522631-2525131 GCF_042767895.1 Penaeus vannamei
CAGATAGTCTTTCACTAATTTAACTAAGGTGTGAAGAAAATACTCCATGCCCACAAGTTATCATCAGAATCAACAATGATGATGGTACTTTTTTTATCATAAACTGATATCACAAACATGTTTTCTAGAGACTGATGCATCAAATCAATATCTATCATGACTTACCCATTTCGTTTTACAAAAAGATACCAAACACTTAAATTATGGTTGACTTTAAACACAAAAGATGGTAGAATAAATTTTCGTAAATTTTCTGGGAAAATTTGAATTTTTGGGATCATTTTGTGATATGGTATACTTTGGGCATAGAAACCAAATAATTTATCTTACCACAGTAAAATAGTATTGTAATCAAAACCAGGTTAGAACTGATGTAACACACAGAATGAAGGCTGTTTGTTTCATCTCCCTAAACTGTATACTGGATTCACTTAACTTTTCATGGTTTTAACAATTTGTATATCAAAAAAATGAAACTTGTCCAAACTGGAAAAAGGTCAATATATCCTCTTCTCTTCCACAGATATATAAAATACAATAAATAATTTTATCACATGATCTTCCACATACAACTAAACAAGGGCAATTGATTATGGAATATGATGAAAGTAGTTCTCTCTATAAGTTTCGTGATGGCTCATACCTTTAGGGAAGGGTCCAAAAGGCTGCGCCCTCTCCCTGGTCCTGGAGGATGCCACACCAAGGTTGGAGGGACTGACGCTGCGACTCCCTGGCCCTCTTGAACCTGTCAGGCAACAGGGTTCGCTCTAGGCTACCTTCTATCTTAAGCTAATAAGCCTCTATTTCAAATACTTAAGATTACCTTTGGGTAGTTTGCAAAGTTATATTTCATGTTGCCTTATTCCTTTCAAAAATTATATCTGACAAATAAATATTGTTTTATATAACAGATTGTGCTCAGCCTTTTTTCCTAGTTTTAATTATCTCTGTGAAAAAACATCTTGGTACTAATATGGCGGCCATTTAGACAAGAGATATCATATGATTACAGGGGGTATCTAAAAGTGAAATGTGAAATACACCATTATGCCTTATGGTATATCAAATCTTACACACAGTATATATGTGAGAGTGAATGTCAATATTCATTCATCACGTGTGTGCTATACATAAAGATATGTATAAAACACATATACAGAGAGAGAGAGAGAGAGAGAGAGAGAGAGAGAGAGAGAGAGAGAGAGAGAGAGAGAGAGAGAGAGAGAGAGAGAGAGAGAGAGAGAGAGAGAGAGAGAGAGAGAGAGAGAGAGAGAGAGAGAGAGAGAGAGAGAGAGAGAGAGAGAGAGAGAGAGAGAGAGAGAGAGAGAGAGAGAGAGAGAGAGAGAGAGAGAGAGAGAGAGAGAGAGAGCGCCTAAAGGTTATAAAAAAATAGTCTGAGCACTTAGTATAACTATAAAGAACAAAACAGTCCTATATATCATATAGCTTTGCATATGAAATAGAAAATTATATGATATATGATATATAAATAAGGCAACAAAAAATACATTTTCTTGTGCAAATGTATTATAAATTTATCTATATCACTGAACCACTAATTCATTCTAATGCATAAATGATTCAAGTTATAATAGTTAATGCAAATGGAATAATCTCTCAATTAGCAATAACAATGTATTAATATATATATATATACATATAGAAAATGTAGAAAAATAACATGCATCTAAAAGCCAAAACAATTACATGCATTACATACTAAAGGTTAGGAATAAATGCACACAACAGTACTTGTAAAGTCATGCATGAACACTCTTATCCAAAAACAATCACATTCTAAACAGAAATCATTTGTAATATGATTTATTTCTCAAAGTACTCTTACTAAACTACCTGTTTGCAACATTAAATAACTTAATGATAAATTGTTCAGCACTGACTTTTCTTGAAAAAAAAAAAATCACCATAGTAAGGGGAACATCTTCAACTTTCAACAATTATTTACTTAATTTTGAAACCATATGGTATTTGAAACCTCGATCTTATCAGTTCAGAACTCAACTCTTTCCATGGACAGTAAATGCAGAGATTATAAATGAACACATAAATTCCCTTGTCCAGTTTCAGCAAGTCTACATACAACAATTATTTCACCTTAAAGGAAATTGCCATCTTGTGATCTGACACATATCAATTCTAAATTTAACTTGCACAATAAAGGAGTTGTATACTTGTAATTTGCTGATCAGTATCTACATACGACACCTGAAAACACATTTCCTTTTTGGCATCCAAAGGCATTAAGTACAAATTGCCATATGTTCTCAACTGCATGTTTAAATACATTACAAACACCATTTCATGGTTAAAGCCTCCCAACCCAACTGTAAAAGGGATATACAATCATGCACTGCACGGCAGTTAACCTATCCTTGTGTACTACCCATCCTATAAGGATACATATTGTACTGCAAAATATCCAATTCTCACAATGACCTATTTCACTGAAGAGACTGTGGAAACACACACACACACACAC
>NC_091566.1:2532631-2535131 GCF_042767895.1 Penaeus vannamei
TTTTTTTTATATACAACTTTTGTCCTGTTGAATTTCAATGTTACTATCAAAAGTTCCTCTCCAGGAAACAAGACCAAACGCTATCCAAAAGTTTTCATTACCATCATATGCAAATAAGCTCAAGTAAAAGCATAAGGATGTCTTTCTCAAATTTTCAGGCAACACAAACTATTTGGAAAATAACAGCCACCTAGACAAAACTGGTTGCCCCTATAAAGGAAACGGAAAAATCTCAAAAAGAGAGAGAAAAAAAATCCAAGCATGCCCTCCCCTTCACTAAGCATCAGTAACATCATTCTATTCTACATATCATTAACAATATTATAAGCATAGAATAAAGACTCATCTGTACCTGCACTATCTGTTCCAAATGTTGAATCAATTCTGTATGTGTCTTCATATATTTGAAAGATTGGAAGATATTGAGTAAAAGGAAAATGGGTCTTATCCTCTCTTTCTAATGCCTAACCTAATGCCAACTCGACAATAATTCATCAACACAAATCATTCTTAATTTTGACTGAGTTCACAACTATAACTGAAAGAAATTGCATGGGTAATGGGTACATCACACCATTTTCTGAATCTAGATATATATCAATGCATAACATTTTCTATCAAAGGTCTAACATTTCTAGAAATCTACAAGCACCTCCTAATATCATCAATATATATATTTTTTCATTACTGTGTACTATAACATTAATACTGTGCCTTTATATAGTATATTTTCCTTTTTTTTTTTTGGTAAAATTATCACAGAACACTGAGTCTGAAAAAAGACTTGAAATATAATAAAGTGAATATGCCATCCTGTTTGATTTCCTTCTAACAATACTCTGTTTGGCATATAAATTTGAGCCTATGAATCCTACATTAACACATAAAATAAGATTTTAAGATATATGTACCATAAGTACACAAACACATGCATGCACACACACACACACACACACACACACACACACACACACACACACACACACACACACACACACACACACACACACACACACACACACTTTTAACCACAGTCATACTCACAAATGCTCACACATGTGTACACACACACACACACACACACACACACACACACACACACACACACATACACACACACACTTTCAATCACAGTCATACTCACAAATGCTCACACATGTACACACACACACACACACACACACTTTCAATCACAGTCATACTCACAAATGCTCACACATGTACACACACACACACACACACACACACACACACACACACACACACACACACACACACACACACACACACACACACACACACACACACACACACACACACACACACACAAATGCATAGCAAAATCTTATGTATTCAAAAACCAGGGTCATCTTTTCAGCTTCTCTTGGAGTGGGGGGCTGGGGTGAGTAGGTGAGTGAAGCAAACAAAAATTTAGAAAAAGGAGCTATTTTAGCGGTATTTTTAAACTATTAGTAAAAAGAAAAAAAAAGAAAAAATGTGGTCCTTGGTGGGGGGGGAGGCAAGACCTTGAAGATGGGCACACACACACACGGGCACACACACACACACACACACACACACACACACACACACACACACACACACACACACACACACACACACACACACACATACACTCACCTTTACTCACACTCACACTCGTGCACCACAAGTTCTTTTGTATCCAAATCTATCATACAATCACTTACATATACACACACACACACACACACGCACATACATACACATACACACATAAATAAACACACATACACACTAATACATATGCATAGACAGCAAGTATTTTGTATCCAAAAAGTCTATCATGTGGACTGGCTATCATGTATTTCTGACTTTATTCTGGTACTGCGGAGTTATCACTAGAAGTTGTAGTTGAACAGCAAGGCATTTGCATTTATTTTCTCATGCACATTTTAATCTATTTCCTTTTCCTATGTGTATAAATCAGGTTGGCATCTATATTTGTCATTTGTACAATTTTAATCATGACTGAAAGTTAAGGAAAGAAAGGTTAATGCTATTGCTGGTGAGGGATATACATGCCTTGCTTACATTCAATTAACACACCCACCAGTTAACCAATTAAATTTGACCTATCTCAGTCCAAGAGGTCAGCACATTTATAATGCTGTCAAAATTTCTAGGACAAACATTGGTGGAATATTTTGATGGTTTCAGCTTTCTCTTTCATCCATCTCTTCAAATAAATTATAAAAAAAGAATAAATATTGTAGTTTAAAAATCTTGTTGTTCTAAACAACGTATGCACTTTAGATATACACAAACATTTAAATAAAAATAAAAATAAAACTCAAAAGAGCATCCTCGACTGAAGAGAACGTGAACTAATATGAACCATATATATATAATTTCACAACCCAAAAACACTGCTTAAAACTCTTTACTCATTATTCTAGTAGGTCAACAACTTAGTGGGAATGTAACACGATCAATACCAATTAATACTACATGTATGCAA
>NC_091566.1:2547631-2550131 GCF_042767895.1 Penaeus vannamei
TCATACAGACACAACCTGGTGGACAGGAACATCCTGTGGGAAGCATGCCAGGTGGCCCAATAGCCTGAGATTGGCGATCCCGGATTGTGCAGGTAACAGGTCCTGTGACAGTCTCACGGTGCAACTGTTGATTGGACACATGGTCCCGCCAACAGTACCCCATGATCTGGACCTATTACAAAAGACATCAAGACGAGACTCTAAGGCACAGGATAATGTCCATGTTTCACTACCGTATAGCAAAACTGGCATTATCAGGGCCTTGAAAATGCATAGGTTGGTCCTTCTGCACAAGTACCAGCATCTCCAAATAATCTTGTTAAGAGAGATCATGACCCCTGCTCTCTGTAACTTCAATGTCCTTGCCACAAGCACATACTGACTGAACAGGTTCTCCTAGCAAGTCTCCAAAGTCCTGGATCTTGGTCCAGGAGACCTCTAGATCCAAGGGCTTCACTTCATTACAAAGTGCATCAAGAGCCACTACTAAGGTTTCCAAGGATTCAGATAGAATAGCAACATCAGCAAAGGTCAGTAACCTTGATATTGCCTAGAGTTACTCCACAATGACTTTGAACAGTAGCTCTGCCAAGAATCCAGTCCATGTAAGTGTTGAAAAGTGTTGGTGCAAGGACACAGCCTTGCCTCACTCCTGAACTAACTGGAAAGAAGCTTGACAGCTCCCCCCCACACACACTTTACAGCACTTTCAGCACCAGTATACAGGCTTACTATTAGTTCAGTCAGCCTTGTTGGAATTCCTCTGTCTCAGGATCTCCCAGAGTGATTCCCAATGCACCATATCTGATGCCTTCTTGAGATAAATGTAGGCTGCAACCAGGCTACACCTGAACTCTTGACAGCGCTCTATAATGATTCGAAGCACATGGATACAGTCTATTGTGGACTTACCAGGAGAGAATCCAGATTGCTCCAGCATCTGGTGCCTCAGTTGGTGGTCACTGACACATCTCAGAAGGATGTGGGTAAGAACCTTGCCTGGTGTACTGAGCAGTGTGATGCCTTGGTGATTGCTGCAGTCCCATCGGTACCCCATCCCCTTCCAGAGAGGAATGACCTCACCCCTCAACAGGTCAAGGTGAATGGTACTGGGCCACCAGATGGCAGCCAAGACAGCATGCAACCCTTGTGCCATAGATTCACCTTCAGCCTTTAACAGTTCAGCTGGGATGACACAGATACCCACTGCTTTACCACTCAGCTTGGAGATCGCCCCCCCCAACTTCAGGTAGGGAGGGTGGATCTGGCTATGGAATCCCAGCACTACCCTCATCCAAGTTGACTGTTGGTGGGTCAACCTGGTACAACTGCTCCAAATAGCCCAACACTCCCAAACACAACAGGATCTGAGACGATCTGGCCACTTACTAAGCAAACTGCCATTACCTGTGAAGAGGGCTTAGAGTTCAGCTTTCTCAACGCTTGGTATGAAGGACAAAGGTCATTTACTAAGAAATGGCCTTTGACCTACTCTGCAAGAGCCCAAATAAACTGTTCCTTGTCCCTTCTCAACAGTGACTGAGTTCTGTGTACCTGAGAATGGTGCAAATCCCAATCCCCTGTCAGATGAGTCGCACAACAAGCATCTATGGCTTTCAGTGTCTCCTTCCAGTGTCTTGAGCTGCATTAAGAGTTTCACGTTTGAAGGTGTTCCACAGAAGTACAGGGGCCTTCAGATTGTCAAGCCTTGTGAAATGATTTGAGCTTGCCTCAGCAAACCCAGGCATACTCCTCCTCCCTCAGCATGTTCAAATGGAACACCCTAGGGTGATCACTGGACCGCTGGGGAGTTTTGAAGTGGACTGAGAGAGTAGCTACAACTAATCTATGGTCAGTACCACAGAAATCAGCACTCCTATACACCCTACAGTTCTGGAGGATCCTCTAACGAGCGTTAATTAGTATGTGGTCAATCTCCTTTGCTGCATTACCCGCATCGCTGTACCACAGCCAACAATATGGGTCTGAGCACTGCTACCAGCTCCCAGATATCCTCAGTTTCTGGGACCTTGCAAAGTCTCAGAAAAGGAGGCTATTCTCGCTGCTGTCATCAGTTCCCAAACCGTGGGGACCAACAGACATCTCATAGCCAACTCAATCACAGCCAAATATCGCATTGAAGCATACACAGCAATATGCTAGCTTCAGTCTCAATATCATTATACACTCATTGACTGGAGTACCTGACCAAGGGTTGGAGTCTGCTGGAGACAGCTATGGCTACTCCCTGAAGATGGTGACAGTCGCTGCAGCCCGACCAGTAATAGGTGTAGCCACCTAAACTGATTGTGCCGCTGCTAAGCCTTCTCACCACCGAGAGAGCAGCCACCCCAACTCTCAGCCCCCCATTTCCCTCAACAGTAGAGGCAACCGATCATTCTGACACAAAGAACGGACATTCCAAGCCCCCAACCTGACTTCCTGCCTGAGGTTTAGCCCCAGGCAGTCACTCCAGGTGGACACCTCCTCTGCCATCCCC
>NC_091566.1:2552631-2567631 GCF_042767895.1 Penaeus vannamei
TTTATTTTTTTAAGCTAGCTGTTGCCAATGCAAGTCAATCTTTTTATCAAGTTTTGTTATTTTTTCCATCAATTCCTCTAACAGATTTCTCTCCTGATATAGATATTTGTAAAATTATTTCAACCAATCACAGTCATTGTTAGAGACTGAGCTCTATACTCTCGGAATACGGCATACTATACAAGTATTGCTAGTTAAATGTTATCACCTCCAGACTTGTGGCGTTTCCCTTGGAATTGTGAGGAACTGTAGATGATTGATTGATCCTTGAAAAATGGGTGAGTGTGATATCAGTAAAAATATCATTTATCATTTTAGCTTTGATTACCATACCTTGTCTACTTGTGAAAGAAATGATCCCTCTTGTGAGCTCTGCCTCTCTTTGATAAGTTCCTTGGCTGAAGAAGTAAACTGATCCAACAATGAGTTCTGTGACCCTTGTCTAGTGGGTCCTCCACCTGAACTCCCTGAACCAAGACTAGATGCACGAGCCAACATGCTGCTGAAGGAACTCTGCTTCTGAGGTGTTGGGCTAGCCTGAAGCACGCAAGGGAGAGTTTCCAGCAAGTATTAGTAATAACAATACATAGTTGCAAGCCCTAGTTTACTACAAACCTTTCTAGGTAATGAAATGGAAGCTATTTACATGCAATATATGAATAGGAAAGAGTAACATCCTATTCAAAATGAATATTAAAAGCTGGAGACTATATGCCATTTAAGCAAAAAGGAGTATACTACATTACAACTCCCTTATACAAGTCTCTTACAAACTAAAAGGCACTATGGGTTAGCCTGTCTTGTCCCAGTAATACTGAATCTAATAATGATATTCATAACTTCTTTGCTTAGGTAACTGACACAAGGATCCATCCAAAGGCAAACACTCCTCCTCCACCTACCCCCTTGGAAAATGTCCTAGGTCTTGGAGTGGTGGGCCTGTCGCGCTCTGAGGAGGAGGTTGCTATGGAAGCATCACTACTGACGGAGGGCGTGGGGCTTACATGAGGGAGTGGTGACTGGTTGTTGCTCACAACTGTCTTCGGGGTGGTGGTTGCTGAATCACTTTCTGGGGTGAATACTTCATCATTTTTCTCCTGAAATGGTTACACAGAAGAAATTAGAAAGAACTGGAGACATTTAAATTGAATACAAAACTTAAAATATGCACTAACTATCTGTATTAGAAATGTTTATGTACACTACAGATTACTTCAACTCTTAGGTAGAAATGTCCATCTTTCCTTTCATCCTCATCTTTCAGCTGTCATGCTGAATTTTTGACAAATATTTTTAAAAGTACTTGAAAATTTGAAAAAAATTCTCCTGTAATCTAGTAGGCTTTGGCAATAATGACATAATATTTCTGCTAAATACATAAAAATAAAGGAGTTATGACTAAATCTCTGACCCCCGCCTCCCACTCCGATGTTTACTTTGTCGCGTCAGTGCATCTGATTTATTTTGGTATTCTCTGGTAGCTAGCTGGCAACTCTACTTCATTAGCTGACAGCCAAGACTGCGAAAACTGTGGTGACACAGTACTTCTACAATCATGTGCAGTTATTCCCATTAGTACTTTGCAAAAGGGGGGGACCAGGTACCAGCTACACTTCAGAATATCATGTGAATGCCATAGAATGCATTAAGATTGATGCAGAGATAAGAATTCTAAAAAAGCAAAACAAAACAAAACAAAATTGAGAGAAAAATATCCTGAACTTTGGAGCCTGATATCTCAAAACTATCAAAACTATATCTTTGTGAACATTTTTTTTCTATTTCTCCATAACTGCTTGGACAATTCTAATGGGGTTTAAATCATCTGAAAGCTGCATAAATTTCCAATTTTCTGGATAGAGGATATTTTCATTCAGATAATAGAAGTCCATATGTCATATCTTCCATATATCATATCTTAAATTCATAAGACTGAACATTTAGAAAAAATAAATTCCCACTAAACTAGCAGGAAATTCTAAAATCTGTCTAGACAAGGCTTTAGGTATTGCTATAGAGTATATGTGCTATTTTTTTGGTTAATGGATAAAGTGTGAAATATAAAATTTTGTGATTTCTTAAAAACTCATTTTTTAATACAACTTCATTATCTATTATTCAAATGATATGAAACTTGGTTATATATGTATATATAACGTTGAAAAAAATTGTCAGCCTGGACATTTAGACACTTTCATACTGTATGACATTTCTGGATCCCCTCATCATAAACATCTGTTACCAGGTCTATCAAATACAACTCTTCTTGTACAAAGAATTTTCTTTCCAAAAAGTCATTTAGATTTAAGAAAAGGCAAAAGTCTGAAGGAGCCAGGTCCAAGCTGTAGGGTGGATGGTTAAAAAATTCCCATCTGATGCTGTGAAGGACTTGCTTTCCTTTTCAAGCAATATGAGGCTGCACTTTGTCAAGGAGCATGATCATTTCAAGACCATATGCCCCTCCATTGATTTTGAATATCCTGTTACAATTGCTTCACTGATGCACAATACCTGTTTGTATTAAACAGCCACTTTCTGAATGAGCTGGCTGCAGATGTTTATAACAGAAGAATCCAAAATCTTGCCACATAGTATTTTAAATGCTTAAATACCTATGTGGAAAAATAGTTCATGGAATGCAGATGAAAAATAAATAGGTGCTTCATATCTATTTAAAATAGGTACTGCTTTCGGAATACCCTTATAATAACCACAAAACAATATTTATATGAGCTTGTTCATTAGGTTTTCTTAAACATACATTAATGTCAAGGATTACTAAAACATCATAATCATGGCATAGCAAACAATAAAATATGACAAAATTTATCAAAAAGAACATACATCATAGTACATGCTCCAAATAACAATATAAAAATGTATGGATAACATTATAATATCTGGTATTAAAATAACTTTTATAAAAACCATCATCTGTTTAAAATCATAATTAAAAACTTAATATGGAACATATACATTTCAGTTTTTAACAACCTATTTAGAATTACATGATTACAACAACAACAAAAAGATACTATAACCACAGAATATATTATCAAATCTAGCTTACCAATGCTTCTGTCCGCAGAGGAAGAGGATGTAGCGTTGGTGTAGCTGCAATGAGTTTATCAGCATCTTCCAGTTTCATCACACCCTCACCAGTCTCTTCATCATCATCATCATCTCTCTGGTCAGCAGAGGATAACGATGACCGAGAAGAGGATGTAGACATGGATCCTGGGTGGCTCAGTGCTGTTTGATTAAAATCAATAAATATATTAGCATTCCTTTTTCATTTTTACAAGTACATGGATTTATCAAAATTAGATATAAACTACACATATGCATATACCAACTAAACCCACTGGATCCAGATCCTTCACCACCCACACATGGCCCAAAATATGGGCATTAGGCTTACTTGAGTGCAGCTTGTAAGCCAGGTAGGTGCAATGTTATTTTCTCTTTTTCTGAAAAAGCTTTTTTAGCTGTTTTGCCATTTTACAGTGCCTATATCTGCCATCTGATTTGCTTTATCCAGATGGTAATAGACTGTTTCCCTTTCAAAGTCTTCATATCTCTCTAGGTAGTCTCTAATTCAGTGCAAAATAATAACAGAAAATAATAGTTTGTGTTTTGGGTTTTGTTTTTTAATCATTATTGTTATTCAATTTTCTGTAATATGATCTGCACTACCAATCACAGTGAACAAGAAAAAGATCCTGAGCATAGAAATAGCATCCTCCCTGGAGCCAGCACTCTTCCAGTTCTCATTCACAGATAATATATTCCATACTAGTTTACCAATCAAAATAATGCAAAAAATCCTTCCTAAATGCCAAATGAGTGTAATCATCCTTAAAGAACTTTATGCACCTTGGCCTTCAACCAAAATTCTCATGACAGCAAGTTCGCACCACCCCTGCCCTCAGCCAAATTTATCTCCGATGGCATGTTCACATCACCCACTCCTCAAGCCATAATTTTTTCATTATGTGATGGTCATATCATCCTCATTGTAGGAGTTAATTTTTGTATGATTATGGTCTGGGTCTATTAATTTTTTTAGTCAGTTATCTCTCCCTGTCACCATCATTCAGCTTGACAGATTCCTAATCATTCTATTCTCATTAAGTTCTTTCACTCTCACTTTTTCTTTGTAATCATATTTTTTTTAACTATTCACCAATTTACCTGAATCTGAAGAAGCTGCACCAGGTAATTGGAGACAGAAAGGTGGATTGAACACTGATCTTGGGTCCAGTCCTGAAGACAATGTGGCTTTTTCCTTTTCCGTTGCTGCTCCACAACCTGTATATACACAAAATAAAAATGGATACTACAACAAAGTTATGTAAAAAAAAAAAACATATTTCAAATGGCCCAAATTTGACAAGATTTTCTTTATGAATAGGAATATGCCATGCATATGAATACATACAAAATCATGCATGCACATACAGAGGGACAAAATACAGCATCTCTTAGAATTATTACCTGGAGACAGATCTGACACTTGCATCTCTGATACAAAGTCACTAAGTGATGAATATGAACTACTGGTACTCTCACCACCTTCAGAATCACTTCCACTCTCATCTAAAAAATAAAAATGCACTTTTTGTGATAAAGGCGTTACATTTCAATCCTCATCCTTCTTCCCTGCTCTTAAAAAATTGAGAAAACTGATGCTTAAAGAACAATATATTCTTCACTATAACAGAAAATAGGTTAATTAGCTATGACAGAAGAGTATCTTTTATCTTTTAGTAAACTGATAGTAACCAAATGAACAACCAGCAGTCAATATTTAGAACAGATGTAAAACAACAGATATTACTTTCACAGAATGATAATAAAATCAAAGCCTAAAAACCATCTTACCTGTAGGTGGATTTTCAATCTGTGTGCCAGCTCTAAGTGTAGTACCAAGGGAGCTGCCTTCCTGCCAAACCTTAAATGTCATTGGCTCCAGAGTATGGGCATACCATTTACTTTTATCACCAATGAGTGCTGGGTCACATACGCCTGTGTTTACCCTTAGAAATGCCATATTGGATGGGGTAAGAGCCCATTCTGCGAGAAATTCCACTGCCTGGTAAAAGAAAAAAAATCCATTTGAAAATTCAGCTCTCCAAAATATTTCCACATTTCTATAAATACACATTTCTATAAATATACGACACTTACTGCATAAAAAAGCTGTTCCTATATATTTATATAAATATAACTATATATATAACAGATGTAAATATATGTATATATAAAGATGTATATAGATATATAAACAGATATAGATATACTTATATATATATATATATATATATATATATATATATATATATATATATATATATATATACACATATATCAATATATATATAGATAGACAGATAGATATATAGATATAGATATAGATACAGATATTCATATAAATATATATATACATATATATGAAAAAACTCTTCCTAGATGCATAACCCACCTGTGTACGAGCAAACAGATTAAGGAATGGTGTTGCTCGTGGTCTTGATCTTAGGAAAGAGTTTATCTGAAACGCCACCACTGGACGTGGGTAAAGACGAAGTGTACGTGTGTGTTCTGTGAAATTGGCTAGGATATTCTGCGAGTTGAAAAAGCGAACCATAGCAACACGGGTTGCAATATCCACTGAATCCACATCATTACCTGGAAGAAATTGTTTTGAATTTAATGGTTTCTGGAGAAGGTTTACCATATTCTGCAGCATGTATGTAAAACATTAATATAACAAATATTACCATACTAACTGGAATTCCATACTAAACATCAACTGATCCTCAATATGTTATATATCAACATAACACCAACCATAGATAAAGAGGTTATAGTTTCCACTTTGGGAATGATGATGGTGCCCCTTGTCTTTATGTATGTCCTCCAGGCTGCGAGGAGGTGGCTGAGGTGACATGCTTGCTAAGGCCTGAAAAATGAGCAAGGACACAAAAGTTATCAGAGCTAATTAAACCATCCATTGATTTGCACTGAACTAGAATTACTTAAACAAGTTGTTACATAAGATTTATATTCTTCCAGTAAATTTCAGTAACACATGCATAAAATCATTATTAAATCCATAACCCCATTATCCTGTAATAGATAAAAAATAAAAAAGATAAAAGAATTATATCATTAACTTAGCAAAATATATATATATTCATTCAAGAAAATTTAAGTATTCAATGCAAAAGAAAAAAAAAACTTATTCTCCTGATCATACATAAATGACTGATCTTTGTCCATAAATAATTTAATAAAATCCACACTTCATTCAGTAACTTCAATTTAAAGAGATTGATGTCTTTACTCCCATGTCCAAAAAGATGTGGTGGCTAACATTTTAATAATATATCTCATGGCCATGCATTCATGCAAATTACTTTTTCATTTAAAATAAGATTTTAACAGTGCACCAGAACTGGGTTTCAAGATAAATCTACACCTAAGCCCTCAGAATAATTAATTCTGTCACACAAAGACATAAACATGTGAATTCACACATACACACACCACCCACACACAGACATACACCCATATCCACAACCACACCCACACGCACACACACCAGCACACACTAGCACCAACATGCACACACACATGCCCATGCACACACACACACACACACACACACACACACACACACACACACACACACACACACACACACACACACACACACACACACACACACACACACACACACACACACACACACAAACACACACACATGCATGTACACATGTACACATACAAGCATGTGCACAAATTCACACATACACACACACACATGCATGTACACATGCACACATACATGCATGTGCAAAAATTCACACACACACACACACACACACACACACACACACACACACACACACACACACACACACACACACACACACACACACAAACACACAAACACACAAACACACACACATACACATACATATACATACACACACACACACACACACACACACACACACACACACACACACACACACACACACACACACACACACACACACACACACACACACACACACACACAAACACACACATACACATACACACACATACACACATGCTTAGAGACCCATAAGCATGCACACACTTATTCAAACACAGATACATATAAGCATTTAAACTAGCACACAGACAACCATAGCAACAACTACATTCACCTGCACACAAGTAAAGACATCCACACACACCTACATCCAAACCAAATTACTCGCAATCACACATGATTTTTACTAGCAGGTTCTGTATCAAGCTGATTTTAAAACTGTGGATGATATATAACACTGCACTACAAGTGGACCCTACAACTAAAATGTCATCACCATAAAGTACACTGATATCTACTTTAGATGTCGTTTATACTACTTGAAATCCACTATCTAGGTGCCCCTACCTGTACACAATTGAAGTTTGCTAAATGTTTGGCATTTTGTATTTAATAACAAATGTTATTACTGATTGTCTTTTTAACAAAATTTAAAATAGATATAAAGCAACAGTATCAACTTCGTGCTTGTTTGGTGTTTATCTGCCACTTGACAATTGACAAGGCCAGTGCATCTTGGCACACACTTTTTATCAATTTTGGGGGAGGTCAATATGTATAGCTTTTAATGTAGCATGATAAAGTAATTATAATCATGGGATATGTAATATAAACATAGAACTGACCAAGCAATTATTCCTGTCTTGGGTAAATAGATGTAAGATTACAAGAAACTGGATGCCATATGAACAAGCCTTTTATTCAATATATGTTTTACACCAATTGATGAGGATATGAAAATTGTTGATGAATGCAGTTGTAAGATAACATGCATTGATCAGTCAATTTCTTCTAATTACCATATATAATATGTGATTACAATCAAAAGATTTTCTAATTTGTGAAGATAATTAAAGATTATTGCTTGGGACAAACTGGAAAAGTATAGGTATAGAATTGTTGTCACATTAACCTATTCAGCTTCAATCAGCACTTAAATATGTAAAATAAAAGCATTCTCATCACAAGAAAATATTCCAAACAATAATCTTTTAGTAATGCAGCAAGACAAGTTAAAATTCTGAAAGACCAAAACAACTCTTTTACAGCAGGTCACAACCACAAATCACAAACCTCATCCATAGACTTTAACGCCTGTGGCAGCGTGGAAATATTGAAGAGGAGAAGGAGAAGGGAAATAAGAGACATATAATGAAATAAGAAAAAACAAGAGGCAACTGGGGTTGTAGGAGTGTGGGCTGAGAAATCACACAAAAAATCATTGTCTTGAGAACTATATCTTTTTTTTTTTTTAACTTCTAAAGTTTGATGAATTACAATTCCAATTTATTTTTATCTGTATAAATCCTTTGAATAGAACTTGGACCATATGCTTGACTATAGGAAATGCAAACCCTGTTAATTCATAAACAGGAATTTATGATTGAGTATTGCATCAAGATAACATGTACTCATTTCACTTTTAATATTGCACTTATAAAATCTACATTACCATTTAATAACACAAAAAACATCAAAAGATAAAGATAAACCGTGCTAAGTACAGTACCAGAGGAATTTCCAAGCAGTGTGCACATGCAATAAATGCACACTCATGAATTCAAGGCAACTGGCACATTCTTGATCAAAGGGATCTGCACAATTTTTCACACTACTATCAGTCTTAGATAGTCTGGGGGGTAAAACACCTTAAAACACCCTTGGATATTTTTGTATGACATGCAATTGTCAACAATTTTTAGAAACCTAGTACAAAAGAAGCCAAGAAAGCTACACCAGAATAATCAAATTTATATTCTTGTACAAAATCTGTTACCACACTGGTATCAAAGTTTCAGCCATGCACACATCTTCCAGTAAAAATATCTTGAAAATCCATCAAAAAGTACAGAATAGTGAACAGCATTTGTGAACCCTAACTAGGTATATAGTATTGAGAGGAATATGTTTCATGTTCAGAAAATGAGGTTTACATGCATGTGGTCCTGACTTAATCAGAGAAATATTTTATGACAAGTGGAATTTACTTTTACTATCTGTGTATTATCTGGACTCTAAATAATCATCATTCTGCTTATGCATTAATGTATAAAGGATCATTTACACTCAGCAAGAAAGCACAGGCACTGAATATTTGCTTGAGTTCTAAAAATTCAGTATTATTACATATAATAAAAATCTCAAAAAAAAAAATCAAAGCACATAAAAAAATGTTCTTTTTATTCACATTTAATTCTGTATCATAATTGCTTTTTCAATGATAATAAACCAAAGTTCATATACAGTTATAATGTTGATAATTCCATAACAATCTATTGTCTCTATATGAAACAAATTAAATATGGCTACATAATGGAATTAATGGCAAGCAAATATATGATGAAATTTCATCACCCAAGAGAGCCAAAAAGAGTCACGCGCATTAGAACATGGCACAGGAGGTTCTAAACACATGGTAAATCCTATAACAGCATAGAATAAGAGAGGAACTTGTTTGCTGCCAAAACTGCTGACTATGTTATGCTCATTGGGGAACAGGTTACAGTGCCCTTAGGTTACACTGTTGAATCAGAGAACTGCAGTCAATGTGGATATAGTCTGAAATCACTGTACTGGATATCACAGGGATTAGAAATGAGTTACATGAATCTCATAAAATGTAAATAGAGTTTCTGCAATAAAAATTGTATATATCATCTGTGTTTAATAAGCTTTAATAATTATTTTAATTAATAGGAATACTTGTACTAAAAAGAATATACTGACATACCACATGGGGTAACAGTAATCTGCAAAAACACTCATAAAGAAACATTATCAAAACACCAATGGAAGATGGACTTTGTTCGCCACACAGACCAAGAATCTCAACACAAGAGATTAAGTGTATGAACAATAGATAAAGCATTTCCTTTAGTTTCAATATTTTTCTTTTATCATTCAAGATATGTAAATTGCCACTTGCATAAATATTCTAGAGTTATACGAACATATGAAAAAAAAACATTGAGAGAATAATGAATCCTTTCTGTATTGACAGACTAGAGAACCTGAATTTTTATGAGCACATGGAAACTGTGTACATATGCATGACATATGGAGGCCCTGGGCAGCTTTAAGCAGTGGTACCCACTCTAGCCAAGGATATCAACTGATGATATAAAATTGAGAATGTGATATGAATAAAAGTTTTAACAGCTATCCCTCATGAGTTCATTTTTACCTTGATTTTTTTCTAGGGTTGTAGAAGCCCTCAGAAACTGCCCAGCTTGCCTAATTCTAAATTTAGCAGTGATCTTGTCTCAAGACAAATTACATAATTTTCTGCATACTATTCTAATTTCATGTACATAAGTATATGCTCCTGCATGTGTGTGTGTGTGTGTGTGTGTGTGTGTGTGTGTGTGTGTGTGTGTGTGTGTGTGTGTGTGTGTGTGTGTGTGTGTGTGTGTGTGTGTGTGTGTGTGTGTGTGTGTGTGTGTGTGTGTGTGTCTGTGTGTGTCTTTGTCTGTGTCTGTCTTTCTCTGTGTATTTGTATCTGTGTTGTATTGTCCATAAGCCACTTGTGTCTCCTTCTAGATCATTTTGACTGGTAATATACCTGTTCACAATCTCAAGACATGTAGCCAATTATCAAATATAAAATAAAATCATACTGTCCATGGACCATTAAAGATCATTTCTAAATACCTCTACTGTCTAGAAAATACTGATGCAATATCTTATTAAATATGAAAGGCCTGTTACAGTATACTACAACTAATGTTGTTTTGGCAGATTATTATGTATGTGTACTCCTACTGGTAAAGTATTGTACGAATAATCTACAGATCCAAATCAAATTATGCTGTACATTGGCTTCTGTTTAGTATCATTAACAATAATATTGAAATAAAGGAATTATATTCAATCCCACCAGTATGAGGACACATGGATGGTAGAAGTAAGAAGGGAATACACATCTACTTTGGCAATATAACCACACAAAAATACTTCCTCTGTTGACACAAACAATAATTATTCTGCTCTGTCATACAAAATAGAACCACATAAAGTGGGTGGTAAAAAGTGGAGAAATAGAGCAGAATATGCCTTAACTGGATTAGGCATACAAAGGAGATACACAACTGGAACATGACTCAAAACCATATCCAGACAAAATGTATCAAAATAAAAAGGAGATTTAGACCTTCATAAATTAAACGGCATTTTTATATAGGATAGCTGACAGATCAAATGCTGTGTATTAAAAAAACAGAAGGAGCAGAAAACAAGAAATGGAAGTCATCCTACCCCAGCTTCAATTGTTAGTTGGTGAAATTTGGAATACCAGTTTGATTCGTACAGGCCATGGATCTGAGAGGAGGGCATAAGAAAGAGAAGTATACACTCATCACACACCTTCAAGTACACTCTTGGAATTGACTAAACGTAACTATATGCATAGCTTGACTTTTTAGTAGAGGATTTCATAATGAAAGTCATATTCCCCTTTCACTATTAATCAAGAATGATAATAAGCCTTTGCTATATGTTCACAATTAAAGCAAGAGACTCATATATGTTACAGTCATCTTTGCACAGTATGTGTTCCATTTCATAAGAAAAAAATGGATATATCTAAGAAGTATCCATCTTATGATAATATGAATGCTTATAACCAACTGACCTTTCCTTTGTTAGATCCTCTGAACAATCAATTAATCAAATATTTACATGGAACTATGAAGATTTTTCAGTATTTCATTCATACCAGATCCATCAGCTACAGTCACTCAGATGGAAAGTCTCCATTTCATACCATTCAAATCAATAAAAGGGGCATATAATTCTTCTATGATGACTGTATTTAAAATGTTAGAAAGCCTTTTGAGAAAAGATTATCTGTCTGTGAAGTGTTATTCAAAGTTTTACCATTTTGTGACCATGTACTTTTCAAATAGTCTGTAATAATATGTCTCATATAGGTATCAGGATATAAAGTGTGCTTAAACTTCAAATTTGAGTTCACCAATAAGTCATATGTACTGAGTTAACTAAAATATTTTCCAGTCATATGGTCCACTTTCTTTAATAATATCACTTCTAAGTTGGTTATTCCAAAACTTTCCAATAATGCAAATTTATTTGCAGGATTAATTTTAAAGAGATCCCATCTCCCACTAAATATAGCAAGGGAAAAGGATTATTATAGTAAAGAAAATTCTACTGAAGGGAATTCCTCCTACTTCTGAACTAAATAAAACAAAAACAAAAAGGATATCATATGATTGACAACTGCATACATATGTGTGCATATATGTTTGAGAAAGAGAGACAGCGAGAGAGAACAAGAAAGAATGAGAGAAAATTAGAAAGAGAATGAGAGAGAGAGAGAGAGAGAGAGAGAGAGAGAGAGAGAGAGAGAGAGAGAGAGAGAGAGAGAGAGAGAGAGAGAGAGAGAGAGAGAGAGAGAGAGAGAGAGAGAGAGAGAGAGAGAGAGAGAGAGAGAGAGAGAGAGAGAGAGAGAGAGAGAGAGAGAGAGAGAGAGAAAGGAAGGGAAGGGAAGGGAAGGGAGAGGAAGTGTGTGTGTGTGTGTGTGTGTGTGTGTGTGTGTGTGTGTGTGTGTGTGTGTGTGTGTGTGTGTGTGTGTGTGTGTGTGTGTGTGTGTGTGTGTGTGTGTGTGTGTGTGTGTGTGTGTGTGTGTGTGTGTGTGTGTGTGTGTGTGTGTGTGTATGTGTGTGTGTGTGTGTGGCTATGTTCATACACGTATCTTTTTTGTAAATGCATGTCTTTGTTGAAGAAATAGATTTTTTCAAATGTGATGATGCAACAAACAAGAGGAAAATTTATAAACGTAAAACACACAAGTTGCAGAGGACAAAAAAAAGTATATCCTGTATCACACGCAGGTGCACTCATCAACGGGTCAAGTGTCAGCATATTCCATAAAAAGAGCTAACGATAAAGGTTAGCACAAGCTACTTTTTCTTCTTTTATTCAGAGCTCACACAATTAAGTTTTATTACCAATGAGAGGAATTTCTAATTACTTTCAGACAATATTTGTGTATTGTCTTGCAGAAATTAAAATGTTGTATAAGCGTTACCTTAATGACATATTTCTTCCATTCTTTTGTATCAATCTTTGTTCTAATACTGTTTGAAGCATAGGCTTTGAGTATTTCTCTCATAAATGTGGATATAAAGTTCAAAAGAAGATTTGTACTTACAAAACATTATCATATGAAATAATATTTCCTTTAATAAAAAGAAAATAAAGGTTGTCATTGCTGCAGAACCATAATAGAGCACATCTACAGGAAATGACATGAAGCAGTTATCACATCAAAAACATTTAACAAAGAAACCCTAAACACCCACAATGAAATTGAAGAAATCAAACCTAGACATCATGAGAAAATCTCATGTTAAGCCAAGCCATGATTTAAAGCCAGCAACTACATAAGAAGAAGAAGGCTGCAGCTTTTCAATCACTTTATAGTCTTATGATTGTGCTAGAACTCTTTGACTTGCTTTAACTACTCATTCATATATACATTATCATCTGTAGAAATAAAACTATCTGTTTTGTAGTTCAATGAAATATGATTAACAAGTACATGAATTTATATTTCTACGTCAGCAGTTGTGAGGCAAATGAAGCCTTCTGCAATATTCTTTAAATCCTTATACATTATAATCAAGATTTTGCCTGACACCATACACCATTTGATGCTCTTGCAAAAAAGCTGTAACAAGTGAGACATAAAAAACATACAAAATGTGCATTAGTAAAAAAAATAATAATTTACTTAACTAGCAATCATAATTTTATAATACAAGTATTCTTACTTGTTTAAGGTGGTTCTTCAGTATGGTGCATTCAGGTTCTGGCAGAGGAGGAATGTCATCACACTGTGGAGGTGCTGTTATTTTATTGGCATCCAGGTCAATCAACCATACATCATCTGGCAAGCTGTAGTAAGAAAAGCAGTATCTTCATGTAGAAAAAGGGTACCTCCTTAAAGTAAATGATTGCAAATAAAAAAGCTATTTTCTCAAAACTAATGGCTTGATATCTATTTCAGGCAGAATTATGTTAGGCTACCTGTATCAATAACTTGGCACTTATGTTAATGTGCTGTATTTCAGTAAATACTTTATTTACATTCAGTTTTTCATCATCTAAACTTTCAGCATTTTTTGAATGTACAAGTGTAAATAAAGTTTTATTATGCTATACCAGTGCCAACTGCCTAACCAAGTAATCTAAATTCCTCATTACACAATAAATATATATATATTACTAGTTAAAATGTCTTTATAAACTATATTCAGGACTGGTCATTAAAAGTCTTATAAACCAATGGCTTGTCCATGACTGTATCATAAAATATCCACTTACCCAAAGTGCTTTTTGTATAGGAGAAAAGAGGCAGGGATGCCAATAATGAAGGGAGTGGGTGCTAGAAGAAGTTGTTCAGAGCAGCTCATACAAGTCGGCAGAAGTGGAATGATAGGGAACATGTATTCCAGTGGATAGATCATGGCTACAAAGGCTAGCACCGACATGGACAATGCATTGTTGTCCCGTGACTGTAACACCAACTGGAATAAGAGAAGGCATTTATTATATCATATACATGAGACTTCTATAATTCTAATTATATTAAGTATATGATCGTCATCATATGAGTCATGTAAAGAAAATACTGAGAACAGTAATCCTAAACTTTCATTATATATCATCCATTTGCCATAACAACCAATCTGCATATACCTAGCACATTCCCATTTTTCACATTTTCATACCTCTAGCACACAATTATATTGATTAGCATTTCAGTTATATACATAATAAAATAAAAATAATAAGGTCTATCAAACACAACATACACTACTGACCATTCCCAAAATTCATTAACATAGATTATTTTGTACTTTTTGCTTACT
>NC_091566.1:2582631-2587631 GCF_042767895.1 Penaeus vannamei
TTCTCTTGTTATCACAAGCACTCATCTTGTAATCATTATCATCCATAATCATCATCACCATCACATTAGCATCCTCATAAAGATGATCAACAGGCCCCATAACCCTCTCTATCAATGCAAAATTTGACCTCCATCCGTAAAATGCTCTCGACAGACTCGCATAAAAAAAAACCGAACCCCTTTTACGTCCCTCATAACAAAGGCTTTCCCTCGGTCGCCCGTTCCTCTCTCCCTTTCTCATTACCGATCAGGAGGCCCCGCGAGCAATGGCTGCCAGATGACGCTCCCTGCCATGCAGATCCAGGAACAAAAAGCCACTCTCCTTCCCTGCTCTCGCCCAACAGTTCCCCGCGGCTTGGACGTGGCTGCGGGCGTGACCGGGCGTCGCCATGGGAACAGAGATAAAGCCTTGGTAGTGGCTGCACGAACACACACGCCGACGCTGCTCCTTTCCTGTTGCTGACAGCGGGGAGGCTGCCGGGCCGTGCTCACGCTGGCCGACTTTGTTGTTTGTGGCCTTGGAGGAGCTAGGGGGCCTGCAGGTGTCACGCACACACGCACACACACACACACACACACACACACACACACACACACACACACACACACACACACACACACACACACACACACACACACACACACACACACATACATACATATATATATATATATATATATATATATATATATATATATATATATATATATATATATATATATATATATATATATATATATATATATATATATATATATACGTATGCATGTATGTATATATGTATAAATAAATAGATAAATAAATGCATATATATTACATATATATATATATATATATATATATATATATATATATATATATATATATATATATATATATGTATGTATGTATGTACAGTGATAGATGCCAGAAAAAAAACAAAAGCGCCACCATTCAGGTAAACAAAGAAAAAAAGACACGTTCTTCTGAAGTCGACGTGCTCGCCATCGTCTTTGAAACCTCCGTCACGTCCTTCGCACCGTGAGCAGGATTCTTGGCAGATAGACAGTCTGGAACCCAGGCTCTCAATAAGGATATTCTTGCAAACATTTTATGCCAAGAATGTTGCATGTCTAACAACGAAGCCCGATTTAAAACACAAAAGGATGAACAGTTTCATGACATGATAAAGCACTTAACAATATGGTCAGCTGCTTTTCATTACTTTTTTCTACTCGAGTTTTATAGGATCATTAATTTTTAAAAAGCCATTATTCGAAAGAACAGCGAACGAGTCCACAATAAATAGACGATTCTACGCCAAGTGATTCCCTTCTGGGCGTATTAGGCAAGATAAAGTGTATTTAGAAATAAGATTATGGACGCATTAGGCAAGCTAAGTGAATCTAAAAATAAGATTAGCGCTTCAGGAACAACTGCTGGTGGCCGGAATTTCCTCGTCGCAGGCTGCCGTATGTTGGAATTATATAAGCAACATTTTCTAGCCAACTTATTACGTCATAAGACAAACATGCACACTAAATAACTATTAAAATCATAAACAGGAGCACGAGATTGCAATGGTGAAACATTAAGTGTTTATTCTAGTTATTCTTAAAATCGCCATTGTGAAAGGTGCAAGTAAGTTAAATCGGGGTTGCAACACCGTAGAGTTTTGTATAAAGAGGGAGTGAAACCTTAAGCGTTGTCGAGTGAATCCAATAGACGTACAGATTTTAACGTTCAACGTAATACTAAGATAAACACACGACGTATTCTTGTAAAATAACAGCTGGCAGGGAGTAGTGAGTTCCCCGAATAGCGAGTCTTTCTTTCTTAGTCTTTCTTTCTCTTTCCAACTCGTGTTTCTCTTCTCTCGGGAATGGGAGTCGTCCTCGGGTGTCGCGCTCACTCGCTCTCAGCGTGACCCGGGTTGAAATGTGAAAATATTCTTGTGTGTGTGTGTGTGTGTGTGTGTGTGTGTGTGTGTGTGTGTGTGTGTGTGTGTGTGTGTGTGTGTGTGTGTGTGTGTGTGTGTGTGTGTGTGTGTGTGTGTGTGTGTGTGTGTGTTTGCGCGTGTGTGTGTTTGCGCGTGTGTGTGTCTGTCTATGTGTATGTGTTTGTATATGTATAAGTGTATGTGTATATGTCTGTGTCTGTGTCAGTGTCTATGAGTCTGTGTCAGTGTGTATGTGTATGTGTCTGCGCCTGTGTATGTGTCTATGTCTGTGTGTCTGTGTCTGTGTCTATTTGTATGTGTCTTTGTCTGTGTCTATGTGTCTGTGTCTATGTGTATGTGTCTGTGTCTTTGTCTGTGTCTGTGTCTGTGTCTATGTCTGTGTCTATGTGTTTGTGTCTATGTGTCTGTGTCTGTGTCAGTGCGCAACAAAAGTGAAACAAATGTCACATGCCCGGATTATCCGCCGCTCTCATGTCCTAAATCCTCTAACAGACTTTCACAAATCTGGTTTAAGGTCTGCTGATATCTTAAAGTACCTTGTCTCACAGCAAGGCAAATGCTATTATGCAAATAGGGAGATATAATAAATGAGATTGGCATCTCCGCCTCTTCCCTTTTCTTCAGCCGAGGAGGAGGACAGGCAGCAGGGGCGGAAAGGCGCGCCAACTATATGAAGAAGTGAATCTTATTGCATTCCCGGAGGAGGAGGCCGATATGTGCCTTGACTTTCAAAGCAGCTTAATCATACGGATTAAAGAGTAATCCCTAGAAATATATTTGAGGGAGAGGAGAGAGAGAGAGAGAGAGGGGGGGGGGGTGAGGACAAAAGGGAGCGAGAGAGCGAGAGAGAGAGAGAGAGAAAGGAGCAAGAGAGAGAGAGAGAGAGAGAGAAAGGAGCAAGAGAGAGAGAGAAAGGAGCAAGAGAGAGAGGGAAAGGAGCAAGAGAGAGAGAGAAAGGAGCAAGAGAGAGAGAGAAAAAAAAACGAGAGAGGGGGGCAGAAGGAGAGAGAGGGGGGGGGGCCAAAGGGAGCGAGAGAGGGAGAGAAGGGAGCGAGAGAAAGAGAGAGAGAAAAAAAAAAGAAAGAGAGAGAGGGGGGTAGAAGGGAGCGAGCGATAGAGATAGAGAGAGAAGGGATCAAGAGAGAGAGAGAAAGGTGCAAGAGAGAGAGAGAAGGGAGCAAGAGAGAGCGAGAGGAAAAGAAAGAGAGAGAGAGAGAGAGAGAGAGAGCGTGAGTGAGTGAGTGAGAGAGAGAGAGATTAAGTGAATAAGCAACAAGCGAGAAATCGGCCGACATACAATGCCGCAGACAAAAGACAAGGAGCCAGTCCAAGTGGAAAGATTGACCTCCTATTCGCACTCACCAGAGTCCTTGTCGGTGAGGGTGAAGACGAAAGACGAAGCCTCCCTCAAGGACGTCTTCCTGGGTCCGACAGAAATGCATCCTTCAGGTTGGCAGAAGTATATCACGTCCAGCGGCAAGGGAAAGTCCTGCGGGCGAAAGGAAATAATAACGCTTGAATGTGTTGTTGTTGTTTTTTTACTGCATCGGAGTATGAGAGAGCATTTCCATTACAGTGTTGCGAAGGACAGTGAACCATTAGAGACACGGTTCGAGCAAGTGTTGCCAACAATGAAACATTATAGACACGGCTCGAGCACGTGTTGCCAACAATGAACCATTAGAGACACGGTTCGAGCAAGTGGCGCACCTTGTGGTCGTCAGGCGGGTACCTCCGGAGCAATTCAGGAGGCTGGACGGGGGCGGCCCTGCCTGGAGTTCGCGCCCCGACCACCACCATGTAGTCCAGCAGCCGCGGGCATAACTGCCGCCGCTGCGCATCTGTCGCCACTACGAAGATAACAGGGTAATGTTTAGACCTAAATTCCAGCTGCGAACTGAATAGAATAAGTAAGATGGTGAGACTCTGAATGTCATGGAACAATTGATAAATTGCCCGATTCTTGTGAAAAACTATGTTGCTGAAATTACACTGAAACAGGGATATATTATTATCTGATAACTGTATTTTCTTCTTTCTTTGAACTGATAAAAAAGCCACTTATAGCATTACTTTTATTGACCTTCAAATCCAAAAAGTCTAAAAGACTAGGCTCTAAGTATGTCCCTTTTAAGAATCCTCGTGGCCACAGGTGTTGCCACATATGTTTTAACTCGAATGAAGCAACAGCTGTTTGGCGCATAAAGAGAGGATACTATTTCCATAACTAAGGTGCAAATATATAAAAAATGCCGCTACTGCTCTCAGCGTAAGAAAATCCAAATTATATATTGGATATAATAATGGCCATTAACCCTGTGTCTCATGTCAAACTATCATGACTAGAAATGAGAAATCAGCGGCGATAAAGCACCACATTCAGAGATAATATCATGCAAAAAGTTAGATTGTATCACTCCCCGTTCGGGTCATAATTACAAAACGCGTCCAAACTTTCCCTTCGTCTCCCGCTGAATATTCAAACGATTATGCAAATTCCCGAAAACAAATTCATTCAAATGAGACACAAAAAAAAAAGGTCCAACGTATTTACTTGTTATTTACTTACTTGTTGCATGCGGGGCGGGTGAGGAAAGCGGAGGCGAGTCGGGTCAGTGGGCCGCAGCTGAGGGCCGCTCGAGTGGGGGCCGCTCCAGTGGGCCACTACTGATCGAGGCTAATCGGGAGGCTTCCCCACCGTGGTCGCTGGGCCGGAAGAGTGTGTTAGTCGTTAGGGGGACTATCTTGTGGCCAACCAGCCGTTGAGCCCATTATACACGCCTGCAGGAAGAGGATTTCCTTCGTCATGCGAGGGGCGGGAGATATGTCGTTAGATATAGATATATTCTAGATAAAGGATGAGATATTCTAGTTTTTTATTCGTGTGTAACCTGAGAAAGAATTTATCTTTCAAAGAACTACGGAATTTGGAGCAGCTAAAAGGGCGGTGGTTCTTCGAGAACAGTTTTTTCCTGATCTTCCGAGTAACTGGCTGCACATACAGTTGTTCATACGATACATCCTAACTATGAATATCATTGTTCATACATAACTATGAAT
>NC_091566.1:2600131-2605131 GCF_042767895.1 Penaeus vannamei
AGAAGTGTACATTGCCTAAAACAGTGCCCTTAATGATGAAACCCAATGGCTTAACCTCATAACTGTTAATGCAAAGGACATTTATGAAGAAATAAAGACAAAACAAAGTCCTGCAATCTCTTGAAAAAAAAGTAAATAAACCATGACGAAACCGATGGCCACTCTACACAGGAACTCCTTGGATATGGGAATTTTTTTAAAGTTTACTGAAGGAGGGAAATATCCTCCCCTATAAAGGTGGACACAAAGGTCAGGTCAGAAACTACAAACTAATGACACTTACTTCCCAAATGATAAGAAAATATTTGTGAAAAGGTATTAAGAAAAAATCCAGCACTTAACCCATATAAAAAACGGATGAACCATAAACAACATGGATTGAGTAAGAGAAATTAGCTATCCTAAATCCTGAATTAGAGCCAACTTATGCATATTAAAGGATCTAACCGAAACTAAATAAATCACCGTTATATAATATTAACAGGATTAAAAACGGAATTTTATTTTTTTGAATGACGGACCTTGCAATATGGAGACAACACGAAGATGGATAAAGAATTTTCCAACATAGCACAAAGAAAGAGTAATTGATTAATGAATGTTCTATTAGTGAATCACTTGTTAGAACTGAATCGCCACGAGAGATCGTTTTTGGGCCTCTGTGACTGGGAACATATGTGTAAAAAATACTCCAGAATAACTCGTAGATAATATAGGAGATGTAGAGGACAAACATAAAGATCTACATGCCAAATCATTTATAACTTATCAAATGAAAAAAAAAATACTGATATATTCTAAATCATAATTCATAGTCCATCTGGAAGTCCAAGCATATGATTATACTCTGTTGAACGAGTAGATTTTTAATGTAAATGACCTGTTTGTGGGTATTGACTTGAACATTAGTTATCGCACTGAACTGACAGTCATCAGAGGAAAAGTTTTCAGTGGGCAGAAGATGAAGACTTGTAAAAGAGTGACCTAGAAAACCTGCGGCCACTTTGGACTAACAATTGCGGGACTAGAATATTAACGCCAATTATGGAAGCCTTATAAAAGATATAATGTCGCTAGAAAAGGTTGCATGAGTATCCATAATAGATCTTGATTAATGAGACTTTCATTGAGAACTTGGTACCAAATCCAAGAGATGTGGAAGAAGGAGTATTAATTTAAGAAATTCAGACAAGGAAGAATGGGCTATCGTATAGTGATAAGAAATCAGATATCCGTAATAAAGAAATTGCAGAGCCAATTCTGTTTGATAGTGTGCCAAATAATATCAGAAACAACGATGAAAAAAATAACGAAAATTAGATAGATGGATTCAATGGTTGATGAATTGTCAAGGGCAAGAACTGACAAAAGACGGGCGGTCCTCAGAATGGCCTTGGCATGAGCCGTAACTGGGGCCCTGACAAGAATTTAAACCAGTTTATTCTGTGAATAGGTATGGATGTCTGAGGAAGACATGGAATTATCTAAATAACGCCTTGTGTACTTCTGCAGGGACAATCTACCAGAAGTGGTAGCTTACGATAGATATAAAATTGTTTATCCTAAAGGTTAGAACCCAAAGAAAACGATTTAGTATTCTTGTATTCATAGAAAATGAAAAATTTGAAGGGAGACTTATCTAATGTTACACTTCTCCATCTCCGAGCGGAGATAATTAGGAGGGTTTTATAACTAATTAATTCTATTATAAACAACAATAACAAAAATAAAGTCGGTATTATTGGAAATACAACTCTGCACCTAATTTAAAGAATCCGAGCTTACCAAGTGGTAGAACACATCACTCTATGAAAGTTTTCTTCCAGTATACCAGTTTCTTCGCAAATTGATAATGACGGTGTTATAGAGGGTATAAAATCCACAATTTCAGGAGCCGCGGTAACTTTACGCCTCCAACGCCGCGACAAAAGGACAAAAGAGGTTAAGAGCGACGGAAAATGGATTTGTAACATATGCAAGGGAAATCAAATGAGCCAATTAGATTCGTGCGTGGACTCAATAGAACCAATCAGATATGGAACAGATCATCACGTGACAATAGAAGCTGGGTCTAGGGGAAACCATCTGACATTCAAATCACTTCCATCATGGCTAGACAGTGTGTAGGTTGTGTGAACAATTATTTTGATTTCATCGCGGAATATCAACAAAATAACGAAGCAAGCTATCCAAATCTACGAGATCATGGTGTACTTCCAGTAGATGTACAATGCCCGCACTGTAAGATACTGTGTCATTACAGAAATGACAAACACCTGTGGGTTTGTGGTGCATGGAAAAAGGTCCCAAAAACAAAATGAAGAAAGCAGTGTAACTTTACTGTAAGCGATCGCAAGTCCCGCCAACAACGACCTAGATGACCCCGACGATCCCAGTCCCCCGCAGCCTGGCCCCTCTGGAGTTAATGCTTACGAAGTGTTTTAGAAACGGGGGGAAAAATCCGTGCCGCTTCGCCCGAAAATCATCTTGTGGAAACGGATCCGTTTCTCATCTGCAGAAAATCATTTTTCAGAGACGGACACCCGGAACACTTCCTCGAATCGAGATCGAGGTTGTCGAACGCAGCTGCGGTTTTCTTGGATCCTGAGTTCCAAGAAAATCAGTGTTAGACGTTTCAAGATTTCCTAATGAAGCTTGAAGAATCTCAGAAGGCGCATTTGTGCGTGTTTACAATAAGGGATGCCAGGACCGTCCAGAAAGCGAACTATTTGATCAGAGAAGGGCAACAGAAATTTGGCGCCGACCTGAAGTATACATACGCAACATACAGATGTAAGCATGGTGTTGCATACGAAAGCAAAGGCACCGGGGTGAGGCCAAGCCAGAGGCAGGTGACCATGTATATGTTGGTAGGGAACGAATTTAGAATCCCCGATCGCTGCCCAAAAAAGGTCATTCATTGACGGAATAAGCCGCAATGGATAATGGTATTCTAGCGTTTGCCACAGATTTGCGTCACTTCCGATCAAGGATTCTAAATTCTAGCCGTTCTGGTAGCATCATTATCATGCTTAGCTAGTATACATTGCATCGTGTCCCTGTATGACTTTTCCAGGTTCGGTTAGGTTAGCCTAAACAAATCCGTGCCTCCGAGAAAGAAAATTATCGTGTAGAAAAAGATCCGTTTCTATAACCTTTTCCTAATGCTTAAGGTAAGATGTGGGCTCTCTCCTGCCTGAACATACGAGGTGAAGATTTTGCAGACTAGGCGGGGGTGGAGGGCGGCCGCCCCCTGAGAGGTTGATCTTGTCTCGAAACATCCCTGTCAGCGCACGGTGGTCCGTGACAAAGGTGAGGTCTGAGGAGTCCAGGCATGCTTTCTTCTGGCTAATGCCTCGCCCCCTAGCGTCGAATAGTTCCGCTCTGCTGGTGTTGGCTGCTGCACACGGCCAGCTTTCAGCCAGCCTTCCGATGATACGTACTGGCAATCTTGCTGTACCACTACGAAAGTACTGTTGAGCCTGAAGTCAGTGAACAATATCGCTGGGCGTGTAACTTTGCAAAACTGGAGGCCTTCTGCCCCCAGCCTACCTATGGTTTCCTTTATGGTCTTGAAGATGGACTGGAGCTGGCTGTCCAGTCTGGTACCTGGAACTTGTAAAGTTACACTTCGCAAAAAGTATCTGGACGAAGTGAGATCCCTTCTCCGCATATCCCTAAAGATCCTTATGTATGCCACAACGCCTCAGCAATGTTGTAATCGCAGAACAGGGTATCATCCACACATTTGAGCTTCCTTGGCATATCTGTCAATGCTTCATCTAAGCACCTGGTGAAGGTGTCCTGTGCAGCGTACTGTCCCATGGGTGTGCACAGGTAACAGAAGCAGCCCTATGGGGATGATAAAGGTTATCAGCTTCCTGCTTTCTTTATCCAGTGGAATCTGGTGATACCCAAAATAAGCGTCCACAACATTTTTGAGAGTGAGCTTTAGCACGCTGGTTATCCCGCTGGCAAGGATTCAATATTCAGTAATGTCCCTCACTAGCTGGTGTCTCAGATCATAGAAATGGTGAGAGACCGATGCCGAGGCGTTGCATGGGGCTCTACATCGGGGTGCAGAAGGACTTGATGGGAGAGGCGCACGGTCTTCATTATCTCCTGTCAGGGCACTGGGAATGTAGCAGACTGGGGGGTGGGGGGGTGGGGGGCATACGTGGCTCCTATATGCTTTCTATGGCGCCCACATTTCCACGCACACTGAGGAAGTCGAGTAGGACTAGACCCTGTGCCTTACATTCCTGTAATGAGAGGTAAAGCTGATGCACGCCTTCAACCAACCACGATAATAGTGGCGTAGCTGAAGGAATAGAATGATTACTCCTCAATGCACAGTAGCTTTCTATAAATCCTACAGGACCACTTCTTATCCCCCCCCCCTTAATCCCTCCTCCCACAGGCGAGACTTTGTTTTATTTCGACTTCGTTGTCATAATGGTATCATCGGGCACGAAGAAGATCAGTGTTTGTACTGCATGTGGTCGGAAATGTTGGTATTGTTGCTGTAGACACTTGTGGTGATGACGTCGCCGCCCAGGACGCGTTCAGGATACCTATGACGCGGGATGACGTCACCGTCCCGAAGGCGCTGAGAATGCCTATGACGCGGGATGACGTCACCGTCCCGAAGGCGCTGAGAATGCCTATGACGCGGGATGACGTCACCGTCCCGAAGGCGCTGAGAATGCCTATGACGCGGGATGACGTCACCGTCCCGAAGGCGCTGAGAATGCCTATGACGCGGGATGACGTCACCGTCCCGAAGGCGCTGAGAATGCCTATGACGCGGGATGACGTCACCGTCCCGAAGGCGCTGAGAATGCCTATGACGCGGGATGACGTCACCGTCCCGAAGGCGCTGAGAATGCCTATGACGCGGGATGACGTCACCGTCCCGAAGGCACTCAGGATGCATCGTGCGGGATGATCCGGGATGAACTTTAGCGAATGCATCCAAACTTATTATCTCCCCCTAATTA
>NC_091566.1:2627631-2637631 GCF_042767895.1 Penaeus vannamei
TAACAACCAGGACACTC
Organism: Penaeus vannamei; assembly: GCF_042767895.1. Classification (NCBI taxonomy): domain Eukaryota; kingdom Metazoa; phylum Arthropoda; class Malacostraca; order Decapoda; family Penaeidae; genus Penaeus; species Penaeus vannamei. Next base: position 2,627,649 of record NC_091566.1, read on the forward strand.
CATCACTCAATTCATACGAGACCTACTATAATAGCCTTTTGATCAATGACTTTCTCCCGTACCCTTATAATCAATATTCCTAAAAAGAGGCCAGGTAATTGTACTTAAAAGTCTCACAGCTTACTTAGAGCTCACTAGCAATTTATGGCATTTCCGTTGCAGACAATACGCCGTACTGATAACATATCTTTAACTTATAGATACAAAATCATATTTTAAAATTCGAGATATTACATTATATTCTTAAAATTCGAGATATTACATTATATTCTTAAAATTCGAGATATTACATTATATTCTTAAAATTCGAGATATTACATTATATTCTTAAAATTCGAGATATTACATTATATTCTTGAAATTCGAGATATTACATTATATTCTTAAAATTCGAGATATTACATTATATTCTTAAAATTCGAGATATTACATTATATTCTTAAAATTCGAGATATTACATTATATTCTTAAAATTCGAGATATTACATTATATTCTTAAAATTCGAGATATTACATTATATTCTTAAAATTCGAGATATCACATTATATTCTTAAAATTCGAGATATTACATTATATTCTTAAAATTCGAGATATTACATTATATTCTTAAAATCCGAGATACTACATTATATTCTTAAAATTCGAGATATTACATTATATTCTTAAAATTCGAGATATAACATTACATTCTTAAAATTAGAGATATTACATTATATTCTAAGTTTTCGAAACATCGGTATAATAAAGCCTTTTTTAGAGCATTATTCTGAGGGGATGCCTTCTTGGAACACAAAGGCACAAGTATTCATCTTTGGATTCGGATGGAATTTCCGGATTATACCGGTGGTGTGTCCTGAATGTAACACCACACCTATTGTACTAACAATGGACACTTTGACATAAATGTTCTATACAAAATGGTTGCTAAATATATTGGGGAATATAATGACCATCAAATTTAAGAGACAGAGGTACGGATTATGTATAAAAAAAAAAAAGTCGTGTTAAGAGAAAGTACTTTGAGAAACGAGACAGTCCGTTCTGCCGATTATAAATTCTTGACTACGAATGTGTCGCAGAGGAGAGAATGCAATTTGGAAATCTATATAAAAAATAAAATAAAATAAAAGGATGGATTTCAGCGGTCTCGTCAAGAACGTGAATGTAATCAATCACTGCCCATATTTTTGTGACCTTGCATATGACGTGAAAAAACAATCAAATTATTTCTTTAAAAAAACACAAATACACAACCTTCATACGGAAGCTTTAATACCAAAAGTTGTGTTTGAAAAATAATGATAAAACGGTTAAAAGCGGTTAAAATGGAAGTCCATTTAATTATTATTCTCAACCGTACATTTCCAGTCCTTTCCTATTTTGTGTAGTGTATTTACAGCTGATTTTAATCTTGTTGGTAAAGATATTACTCAGAAGAAACGGATTTGTTTCTATTATCAAAATAACTCCAGTCTTGTAACACAGTCGCCTCAGTTGTAACGATAAATAGGTAGTTTAAAGATTCTCTACAAACGATCATTATTTCAACTTTCCTTCATATTTTGAGTTTCACTCTAAAAGATTCTACTAATAAGTTCTACCAATAAATGATCGAGCTTTAAAAATAAGTGAAGATGCTGCCTTACTGAACTTGTAACCATTTTAAGTATCATAATAACTTTAAAATACGAGACAAGGCAGATTTAGTCTATCATTTCGTATCTGAACGAAGACGGGAAGGCTAACGAAATGGATAAATAGTATAACACGCTTTCCTTTTTTTATCGAATTTTGAGCCGATTTCCTTTAAATAAATTTGAAGCTCCGGGATTAAAAAAAAATAATAATAATAAATGAATTATGCCGTGAAGAAGGCTCCAACTTTCTCTGCTCGAAAATGGAACTGAAACCTGTTTTATGCGAGCTTCTACGACTTGACATCATACATGTAGATACACAAACTGGGTGTCATCCATGCACGTGTGACGCGCATTTGTTTATGGATGTATGAGGCGCATAAATTAATATGTGAAGTTCGGATAAATAGCAATTGTCTGTATGTTTATTTTTTATGTGATTTATATATATATATATATATATATATATATATATATATATATATATACATCTATACATATATATATATGAATGTATATATATATAACATATATATATATATATATATATATATATATATATATATATATATGTATGCATGTATGTATGCATGTATGTATGCATGTATGTATGTTTGTTTGTATGTATGCATGTATGTGCTTATATAATACATATTTATTTGTTTATTTATCCAACCATCCACATTCATATCCCAAACACACACAAAAAAACACACAAACACACACGCAAAAAAACACAAACACAAACACACACAAAAAAAACAAACACACAAAAAACACAAAAAACACAAACACACACACACACACACACACACACACACACGTATATGTATTTTAGTATACATATATCACGTTCCATAGGGTAAATCTGTGATTGAAATGTAAAATCACATTAGTTAACTGAAATTCTTAGTGTAGTATATTTCACTTTTCAAATTGAAAAGTAATAATTTTATCTATAATAAAATTATCACGTGCATGAACATCTGACAAGAATTAAAAAAAAAAAACATACACAAGCTTCATACGATTTGGAAGACTAATACAAATGAACTGCAAACATGAGTCTCATATTATTTGTTCTTATTCTACTTAAAATCCAACAGAGCACCTTAGGCAAAGAGTTGCCAAGCACACATTAACTCACCTCAAATATGCAAACCACCATTCTTTCTGCGCAGGCCTTAATATTTATTCGATTTTACTTATACGTTTCTCACTTGCACTATAAACTCAGCATTAGCTATCGGTAGAGTTCCAAAGAAATAAAGAAGGCCGAACGACGGCAACAGTCCGGGGACCCGAGAGCGGAAACACAGCCGAGAGCTGAACAAGTAGTGACGAGGGAATGGTGGGTCTAGCGCATCACCCGTTGCGTGACGTCACCTCTTGCGCCACCTTTCGTCAACTGTATTCCAGCATTGCGATGTTAAGGACACGCTTTTAATGTTTGATTCGTAAACAATCGTCGATCTAGATGAAAAAATAGAGTTCCGGAAGAAAAACAATGATGCTTCTCTTCGATATACTGCATTGTATAATTCTCACTCTACGGATCAGATGCCATAGAGATTGCGTCATGTTTTGTAGTTACACTAACCTACTACATACATACACTTTATTCCTTTACTGTTTTTTATACCTCGAAATGCTTGTATACGCATACCAAATATGTTTATGTGTTTGGCAACATGCTAAGAAACGTTTCTAAACTGGACACGTTCAATTTCAAGGTAATTTCTTTGTTTTCCTAACGTTTATCACGGGTGTGTCCATGACGCATCTGGAACTTGTTATATAGCAAACATTTTCCCTTTATCTGTGTGTGGGCGTGGGTGTGAATATATATATATATATATATATATATATATATATATATATATATATATATTTATATGTGTCTATATATGCGCGCATGTAAGTACGCGTACACATATACAAACAAACATACACACAGACACACATACAAACAAACAAGCATACAAACAAACACACACACACACATATACATACATACGTATATGCATACATATATATACACGGACATAGTTGCAAAATATTAGGTTCTATTTTAATGTTAGGTACACATACACGCATACACACATACACACACACACACACAAACACACACACACACACACACACACACACACACACACACACACACACACACACACACACACACACATATATATATATATATATATATATATATATATATATATATATATATATATATATGAACATATATATATGAACATATATATATATACATTCATACACATTTATAGATATAAATATATATATATTTTTTATGTGTATAAATGTGTGTGTGTATATATATATATATATATATATATATATATATGTATATATGTATATATATATATAATGTATATATATACATATATATACATATATATACATATATTTACGTATATATATACATCTTTATATATAATATATATATATAAGTAAATATGTATATATGTATGTTTACATATATACATATATATACAATATATATAAACACACACACACACACACACACACACACACACACACACACACACACACACACACACATATATATATATATATATATATATATATATATATATATATATATATATATATATAAAATACATATATATATATATATATATATATATGTGTGTGTGTGTGTGTGTGTGAGTGTGTGTGTGTGTGTGTGTGTGTGTGTGTGTGTGTGTGTGTGTGTGTGTGTGTGAATATAGATAGATAGATAGGCCTCTGCGTCCTATCCCAATAACAGAAACCGTCCTACCATGATGCAACATCTTGAGCTCCCCCAAGAGGCGGTCACACTAGTCCCCCCATACTTCCCAGGCCAGGAAGGCGGTCACACTAGTCCCCCCATAATTCCCAGGCCAGGAAGGCGGTCACACTAGTCCCCCCATAATTCCCAGGCCAGGAAGGCGGTCACACTAGTCCCCCCATTACACCGCAGAACTATGAAATATATCACACAACCAACAGTGGCCACACTAAACGCTTATTTCATAAACAAATACAAACACACATCCACTCGTCACGTTGAAGTTACAAACTCCTCTCGGAAAAAGTGAGTCAGATAACAATTATGGAAATATCACGATAGCGGAGAGTAAGAAATAAAGATGAAATCAGCAACACATATTGCTTTGCAAGGGGCATGATCATATGGCTGGCAAGGCTGTGGCATGATTCCGTTTCGGTTAGAGGAGTGGTACGAGGGGCGCTTATTAAAGATTTCCCCTTATTCACTTCTTATCCTACACTGAAATTTCACATGCGTAAAGATACACCTCCATAGGTGTACCTTTATACACGGTGAAGTCCTCAGGCTGCATTTCAAGTCTCGAAATGACTTCAGAAATCAATGCCTCATCATTTTTTATAATTTGCCATTTAAAAGTGACTTCATGGACGGAAAGAGGTGAAAGGCAGATGACAAAAGGTCAGGACGATGTAAGAGTTGTGATATGGGGCGTTATCTTGTAGGAGGTGGACACTTTTGATCAATATTCCGTACCTCTTGGTTGTGATAGCCTCCTGTAATTTCTGTAGCAGTGAAGCACAGTAAGTTCCTAGGGTTGTGGTACCTTTTGCCAGGAAATCCATCATCTCTACTCGATGCTGGTCCCAAACGAATGTGAGCTTGACCGTGCCTGCGGAGGGTGTGACATGCCTCTTTTCGTTGGTTGTGAGTCAAAATGCTTCCATTGTTTTGACTGGGCCTTAGTTTCTGGATTATAGTGATGGATCCAAGTTTTATCTAGCATAATTAGTCAGTCAAAAAAGTCCTGGTTTTCTTGGCACTCGGCTAAAAGAGCCTTGGAACAATGGACTCCTTCTTGCATAAGGAAAGGTGTGAGTAGCCTGGAAACCTATCAAGCAGACAGCTTTTGCTTATGCAAATGGTCATGAATGATCCTGAGTTAGATAACAAATAGTAATAACAGTAATGAAATGGTAGCCTCCACTTCATGGATGTGTCCCCATTATTGGCAAACTGAGGCTGCCCTGGGATAGAAGCCGCTTCCATAAATCTCTGACCATACCTGTACTGGTGATGCCAATGTTCACTATATGATGGGGCATCCTCCCCGCTAGTCGCTTCCATTTCATTGAAGATCTCTTGTGGTGTGCGGCTATTCAAGTAGAAAAACCTGACTGCAGCACGATAATCCATAGGTTCCATTTTCACACTTTACTATACCTTACCGGTGTAGCAGAAAATGTAAGTTAAGGACTGCAAATCAACACATGGCCTATAGTGATGTGTATCATTAATGTGAAGTTTAAGCCTCCTAGGATAAGCGGAAGTGGGTTAGGGAAATCTTTAATGACAGCCTTCGGATATGACTTTTGATGTCTAGCACATTAAGGTAAAGTATTTGCTTCCTCACAATTTCATTTTTCTCACTCCATTACATATCTCATACATCATATATGTATATATTTATTATATATATACCTCCACCAAGGAGGTTATGCTTTTGGTAGCATTGCTTAGTTCATTTGTTTGTTGGCCAACAGGATAACTCAAAATGTTATGAAAATAATATCATGAAATATTTACCAGAGGTGTATCTTTGCTTAACTAACATTGCATCGCATTTTGATGGTGATTCGGATCCAGGATTTTTTAATGATTCCATCAGTTACCCCTATTGCCTAGACAGCAGGGGTAACTATTATCATTATTTTTATTTTTATCACAGCACGCGATCTCTGAATGCCCGTCCTCAGCCTGACCCAAATTAAGGAGATCTGGGGCGGTATTCTCGAACGGTCTAATATTTGTGATTTTGTCTCTGATTTGTGCTGCTGTCACACTTCCAAGCTACTGCTGGTAATAGGAGTAATTTGTAAATCGTTATAGACCCTACTGTGCTAATCTATTGTAAAAATATATGATAAATATGCCAATAAATCTTACTGATATCACAACGATAGTATTACACATTTAGTATATTTAAAATGAGATGTGGCATTCCTACGTTTGCTGGCATTGCATCAGCTGTAAAACTGGTCGCCGCATTTTTTTTTCTTTTTCTTTTTCTTTTTTATAAGATAGTGCAATATAATCGTAGCGGACGGTTCAATTCACGTTTGATAATTTATCACAAGTGGCCTCAAAGCTTTTGTTATTATTTCCAAAGTGAAATAATCTTCAACAGAGGGAAATTTGCATAAAACAATTATGAGACAGTCCTTATGCATAAGGTCAAAATTGAAGACAGCCCTTGCGTTTGTGAATAGAAAATAATTGTAAATTATAAAAAATTAAATTGACGTTTGGCAACCAATCAAGGCGCTCCAAGTGTTTTCTATCATTTTCGATCCAGAATTATATTCAAATTCTTTAAAACTACAATGCAAATTTACACAAATTGGAAGATAATTTTCCACATATATATATATATATATATATATATATATATATATATATATATATATATATATATATATATATATATATATATATATATATACGTGTGTGTGTGTGTGTGTGTGTGTGTGTGTGTGTGTGTGTGTGTGTGTGTGTGTGTGTGTGTGTGTGTGTGTGTGTGTGTGTGCGTGTGTGTATACATAAAGTATATAATACATACATACACACACACATATGTATATATGTATGTATATATATATATATATATATATATATATATATATATATATATATATATATCCTACCTAGAGGAAATAAAGCGACGCATCAGTTTGAGCTGGAGCCCTTTCGACAGACCTAGTAGCATACTAAGAGGTTCCTTGCCATTGTGTTTAAAAAGAAAAAAAAATTAACCAGTGCGTCCTCCTAGTTATGACCTGTGGATCAGAAGCATGGACTACAATCAAATTACTGGAGAGGAAACTAATGCTGCGTTCGGAACTGCTCGTCTTGCTCGTCCAGACATCTTGTCCAGGACCAGCAGGACAAGTGGGCCGCGTTCGGAACCTCCAAGACCCTTTCTTCCCAGAATGCAACCGGCTCGAATGTAAACATGCACTTTTTATCATACCGGTGTCTTTATTTTACACGCTGCATAGGTTTTGTAACTCCTTTGATGCACATTTAACTAACCTGCAACTGACAAACACAAAAATATCCTTTGATAACACCAATAAAGGGTCATAAAATTACCCACCAATATCTTGTGATTACCTGCAACAGTTAATGTTTACATACAAAATCTATTGTGACGTCATCTCGTCATATATGTCGGAGGCAGGACGACAGATGGGACAAAGAAAATAACAGATTGGGCTAGAGATAACATAAAAAGGCCAGACCAATGACAAGGTGTGACGAAATAACGGTAAGAGGTCAAGACTGGAAATAAAAAAGGCAAAACAGAAAAAGTTGGAAAAGACTCAGAGAGGCCTACAGAGGAAGGAGAAGGAGGTAACATAAGATGGAGAAAAAGGGAGAGACGGAACATGTGAGGATAGGAGAGCGGAAGCGAAGGGAGGACAGGTCAGGTCGAAGGATCAGGTGGGCAATGCACAGAGTGGCCGGCTTAGGATGTGGGAAGCAAGAAGGTTGTCAGCAGGAGAAAAGCCGCTGTTCAGGTTGAAATCAGGAAGCAGTTTGATTAAGGAAGCTTCCACCAGTCTGCGGGTCACCCTTCGATTAGACCACGTGATCCTTCGACCTCACCTGACCTCTCTTCGCTTCTCGTGTTCACCGTGTTGCCTTTCCTTTCTATTACTTAAACTCCCTCCTTTCCCCTTTCCCTTCAGACATAGAAATGAATTCCAGGAGGATTCCGAATCTGTCTCACATATTTCAATAAAGGTAGTTTATGTATTGCAGGTTTTTCTACCATATATCAACACGGTAGAGTGATTTTTCTTTTATCATGGGCCCCACAGTTAAGAAAAAAAAAAACTCTCGTTCCTGTTTGCCTCCTTCCCCGACAAGGTACCTGCCTTTCGTGCTCTCGAGGCTTCTGTCACTGCCACGACCAGACAAAATAACCAACTGGCTCGAGGAGTAGGTGCTCTCTTCCTCGATCTCCAGTCTACTGAAGTAATCAGAGAAAGGATCTCCTTTTCCAGACTAAGCACGTTCTCTACTACTTGAACGTATCCGCACTGGGAGGAGGAATGTTGAGCATGCCTTCTAACGTTCACGACTCCTGAAAAAGTGGATCCCGGACATGTCTTCCTGGTCATAACCGACGTTCTTCACGATTCTTCCCGGTCCCTCTCAACCACCCATGGCCGCTCTTTCTCCCAGAAACTCTCGAACCTCACCTCTCACTGTCCTTGGTACCGCTTCTCCCTCATCGTCGCTGTCACCAATCTTTCCTATCTTTAACCCTTCACAAGCAATAAGTCCTTGGTTTCGGTCTTTCCTCTTCTCTCCGCCATCTCTCCCTTACCTCCACCGACATAATTTCATCCTTTGACCATTTCATCTCAACTCATAGAAATGTTACCAAAAGGCCCTTCAAAGCCTGCTCAGAGAGGATGTCACCATTTTGCCTTCTGACATGGTCAACTCGGTGGTAGTCTCCAACCGGGCCCCCTACCTGCAGAAGGCCCGGGACTTATTGGATGATGCCTCCACTTAGGTTCTGACCAACGACCCCCGAGGACGTATTGATGCTGCCTTCCACCATCGTCTGAAGGAGTTAGCAGCCTGTTTTCCGAAGGTGAATCTCTTCAAGAAGTTCAAGGCCATCAACCCTCGTCTCCCTCATTCCTATGGGCTACCCAAAAGCCAGAAGCTGCCCGTACTTCTGCGTCCTAACATCTCCCGCGGATCTGTGATGCACCCTCTTGCGGCCTTGGTTAGCGGAGTCTCTCACTCTCGCTTCTTGGCACTTTCTCTCCTGCTCACCTTCGCCACCCTCAGGACTTCATCTCCCATGTCCATGATGAGCTTGGATGCCGACTCCCTGTTTTCCAAGGTCGTCGCTGTCCTTTAGAGGAAGCTATCTGTTGAGGATCCTTCTGCCCACCAACATCTTCCACCAGCTGATTCGTCTGTGCTTGGAGCATAATTCCTTTTCCTTCGAGGGTTGTCTCTGCTCTCACACGTTCGGTGTTGCCATGAGCTCTCCTCTCTCTCCAGTCCTGTCAAACTTGTTCATGGAATTCCTCGAGTTGGATCTTTTCCCTTCCATCTCCCTTCGTCCCTTGATTTGACCCTGTCCTGTTCCCGAATTTTCTGTCACAGCTGATTTCTCTCTCTCCTTCCATCCATTTCAAGGGGAAATGGGGGTTGATAAGCTCACTTACTTGACACTAGTTTTTCGCTTTTATGTGCTGTGCTGGCGCAGCGGTAAGGTGCTGGTCTAGCAATCTTGTGG
>NC_091566.1:2647631-2657631 GCF_042767895.1 Penaeus vannamei
GTGTGTGTGCGTGTAACTGTGTGCAAAAAAAGTGTTCACAAAATCCCTCGTGTGTTGGCGGAAAAACGTTCATTACATATTCTGTTTCTCTGAACTTCATATCCCCTCGTTACTCATTTCATAAAATATCATGACTTTTACTTGATTTTCAAACACCTGCTCTGACCAGCAATAACCTTTTAGCCTCGAGCACACTCACCTCCCTCCCTCTCTCTACTCCCAATACCCACAACCATGCAATAAATATTAGGTTATTAATATTCAGTGTTGTAACTATCGATCTCAGTGTTATAGATATACATGGATACTGTATGAGCATTCATGAATAAAAATAACTTTCTGAACTTGAACTCAAGCCCATTCGAGCCGTACAATAACTAGAACAAAAATATAAACGGGTGTACCATGTATGAGTGCAGGAAATTGTACTTGTCTGTATATGTAGTTCTCCACACTTCCAACTGGTACACCATGATCTGGTGGTGAGAATTCACATCTGACACTTCTTTTGTAATATGTAGTATCCCATAAGTGAGGTGATTGGCCTATACCGATAACTGTGATTGAAATAACTTTACAAATATGTAAAACAGGAAAGCAGTCTGACTGAGGAAATGGCGCTTGATTCTCCGGTCTCACAGTTTGTTATTTGCTGTCTATGTTACGAGAAAATAATATGTATATATAATAATATGTATATATATATATACATACATATATATACACATATATACATACACATATTTATGCATATATATATAAAAAAGTATATGTACATACATATGTATACAAAAAGGTATATATATATAAATATATATACAAAAAGTATATGCATATACATATATATATATATATATATATATATATATATATATATATATTAAACAATACATATATGCATATACAGTATGTGTGCGTATGTGTGCAGACAAACAAAAACACAAACACACACGAATACACAGGCATGCAAACACGCATCCACACACACACACACGCACGCACACACACACACACACACACACACACACACACACACACACACACACACACACACACACGATAAATAGATAAATGGACACTGCACTTTAATTAGCCAACGAACGGCCAATACGTATCCACAACGGACACGTTCGCAACGCTACGCAACGGACAACCTGAACGCCAATGGTCTGTACCTGTTGAAATCCTGACGGTCGTACCATGATACGTTGGAACTGCTCTCCGGACTTGGGTAAGCCGCTCGCTCACTGGGAAGCTGTTCGGAACTGAGTACGATAACAGGTAGAGAGGGATACGACAGCCCCCGTAGCATACGTGAAGACAACGCGAAAATTGCACCATGTTTCGCGTCCGTTGGACCCTTGAGTTTTTGCACACAGCGACGTAAATATTTGGAATTAATGTCAACGGTTGATAATGTGTCTGCCGAAATGGAAGTAGTTAAGGTACAATTATTTACAAGAATGGTAATTCTAAACCTTCTGTTTAACAATGGCAAGCTGGTACAACTGTCAAATGAGGGTTGATATATATATATATATATATATATATATATATATATATATATATATATATATGTATGTATGTATGTATGTATACATATTAATAATCAAACCAAAAAATTTATACATTTCCAAGACGTAATTTGATAAAAAAAAAAAAAAAAAGTGCCAGCAAAACCAGTCGCATTACACAGCGTTCAGTCTTCGTGTGTGTGCGTGCGTGCATGCGTGCGTGCTTGCGTGCGTGCGTGCGTGCGTGCTTGCTTGCTTGCTTACCGTGAGATAAATAGACTAACATGGTACCATTTTCTAAGACCACAAAATTTAGTCTCGACCATAATGTAAGTGAATTAACAGTTTTTATCATCAAAATAGAAATCTTTGGTGCACTTGTAGATTCGACGCTCGCCGGTGTCCTAATTAGGTAAAGTAGCCTATAGTGATATGCGCTATACTATAATGTGGGATACAAGCATATTTGGCAGTGACGAGAACATAACAGAAGTGATGATGATGATAATCATAATCATAATGATACTGTAAGTAATGATAAAATGAAAATGATAACAATATTATGATAATAATTAGAAGTACAGTAGTAATAATAATGATAACATAAGTAATACTGGTAATGTTAATAATAATAATGTTAAATGTAATAATGATAATGGTATTTATTATATCATTATGATAATAGCAATAATGGTAATGATGATGATGATGGTGATGATGATGATAATAATAATAATAATAATGATAATAATAATAATAATAATAATAATAATAATAATAACAATAATAATAACAATGATAATAATAATGAAAATAATGATAATAATAATAATAATAATAATAATAACAAATGATGATGATTGAATTCTAAATAATAATGATGGTGATTATACCTATAATGATTATGATAATAATAATCATAAAACGTAGAACGATTGGCATTGAACGCAAATTAGATAAATAATTTGAATTTCTTTACGTTTTTACATTTATCTTTAAACCTGCAAGAGACAGTTTGACTATTTTTTAATAATAAAAAAGAATTTAAGTTGTTGAATATACTTCATGTGTTTTTGAGATGTATCAAAATGCAAAACATTCGAATTTGCATGCATTTTGATAGAAAGCAAGGGATCCTTCGAATAAAGCTCCACAAATACTTAAATATTAGTTTGTTTGTTTTTTGTCTTCCTTATAGATGATGTTCATGGCATATGGTAATAACGATAATGACAATGATAATCGTAATAATAATAAAGAACATGATATTGACAATACTGCTAACACAACTAATCATTCATTATTATCATTATCATCTTTGTTATTATCAGAAGTATAGTAATCGAAATAATAAGTATTTATGTATGTTTTTTTTTCCTAGAACCAGTTTGCATCTTTAGATCTTTCAGATGTGAAAATTCCTTTGATATCTACTGACGAAATATAACAAGAAGTCGACGTAATAAACGAATTAACGCAAATGAATGTACTATTTTTATTATGATCATCACTGCCGTTGTATTGCAATGGCCATTGCCATTCTTAATATCTTTACACATTGATGTATGATTTACAATTATAATGTCAAACATCACTATATGAATCACAGTCTTATCAATAATGGTATAGCGTGGTATTGCAAACGCATTAAAATATTTGGTTTAGGACAATGAAGTTATAGCCTATAAATCTAGCATGCGATGTGAAAGGCTATGCAATTCAAATCATTACCATATAATTATACTATTTCTTATATATATTAAGAAACCGGGGCGCCAGGTATGCTCCGCATGTGACAGCTGATTTTATTCATGCGGTACGATACTTTGATCCGTTAGATTGTCGTACGCCCGGCAACATCGATGCTCCGTCCACTGTCTTGAAATAACTGCAAGTATTTTGGTACTGTAGATAAAGTCTGTAATCTTGAATGATTCTCAAACTTGATTTTTTAACACAGATTAATTTGGTATAGCGGCGATTAACAAAAAAGTCTTTTGGTGTGTGTTGTAACATTTTGCAACTTTTTACTTTGAAAATGACATCGTTGTGTTGTTTATTATATTCCCCTTTGTTCTTTAAGAAAAATGATATGATAAACATACAAGGGAAAATACAGTAATATGCTTTTAAAACGGCAATAATTAAATCAATATACAAACGTAAATCTGACAACGCAGTGTAACGCAGGGTATGTCGAGAACGAGAGTCCATTGTGGAAATGCCTTCTTTAGCCTTTGTGCAGAGTAACTAAACGAAAAGGCCGTTAAGGTCCCTATAAAAGAGCACAGTAAAGTTTTTTCTTCAGGTCCGTATAAACGGGGACGCTGATATTCAATTCAGTCATAGTATATAATTTATTCCATCCCCGATATTTTTAAAATCATATTTGTAAATTCCTTCCTCGATAGCCACGGTGCTGCTGATCTACACTATTATACTATTATCTTGCCAATAAAATCCTTTGTCTTCAAGGTGTCCCAGGCATCAGCATTTCAAAGCTTAAATACGTCGATAACATTAGAAACGGCGTATGTATGTCAAGACTGCATAAAATTTATGATGAATCATCTCATTATCAGATAAAACCCTTTTACTTCTCCCGCATTCACATTCAGCGCATGTCTGTTCGCCACCTTGCTGTATTTTTCCTCATTTGTGCCATAAATAATTGTATCTTGATAAAACGCATTGATATTTCTTGCTAGTAAAATTTGGACACACTTATGAACTCTCACGACGTATGTAAGAAACAAAATTTTGTTTACACATTACTGATCGTAACGGTTATGTGCACCACGGCGACAGGACGTTACAGAAAGTGGCGCAAGAATACAAAATCTCTCATCATTAGTAAAAACGTCTCTGTATGTGGACACTTGTACCTATATTTACCATGAATATTGCATTTGCTTACAAGTATTTATAGAATATGCACTATGTAGTCTGAAAAGCGACGTTCAGCACTGGAGTTGACCTTGAGTGACTTGGCTGCGGAACGTTTGGTCTCCCTGGAATGTGCCACTGAGCCGTGCCATAGTATCCTGAACAAATTTTCCTGTTTCTCTCTGTTTGTTTTGTGTTGTTCGCGTACAGTACAAAGAAACGTAATGGAGAACGACTTTAGACCTGGAATTAAGTGCAGTTTTTCTAACACGTGCATACGCAGATACATTTTCCTGTTTTGGTCCTGTTTGGCACCCAATATACACAAGATTCAGTATCTTAACACGTTTTGTTGCCGTTCGCTTCCTCCGGCACATATTGCATCACTAACGATTAGTTGATCTATAGTTCTTTGCTGTTATTCATTCATTTCCATTTAGTAATATATTTTTGAATAAGAATGTAGCACATGATTGATAAAACTACACACACACATTTACACACACACACACACACACACACACACACACACACACACACACACACACACACACACACACACACACACACACACACACACACACACAGAGAGAGATATATGTGTATATATATATATATATATATATATATATATATGTGTGTGTGTGTGTGTATATATATGTATATATATGTATATACATGATATATAATATATATATATATATATATATATATATATATGAGAGAGAGAGACAGAGAGAGAGAGAGAGAGAGAGAGAGAGAGAGAGAGAGAGAGAGAGAGAGAGAGAGAGAGAGAGAGAGAGAGAGAGAGAGAGAGAGAGAGAGAGAGAGCGAGAGAGAGAGAGAGCGAGAGAGAGAGAGAGCGAGAGAGAGAGAGAGCGAGAGAGAGAGAGAGCGAGAGAGAGAGAGAGAGAGAGAGAGAGAGAGAGAGAGAGAGAGAGAGAGAGAGAGAGAGAGAGAGAGAGAGAGAGAGCGAGGGGGGGGAGGGTACGGCCCAGCAGATTACACCATGTTGCGTCGTACCGAGCCCGGCTCTCCGTACGAGGTGTAGAGGGGTGACTCAGAGTTAGCTTAGAGATCAGCTGACTGAGATGTGCTAGTTCGTCTAGGCTTTATGTGGTTAATCTACAATAATTGCTATATAGCATGAGCGATTCCTTTTTCTACTGCGGTCAAATGAACGTGTAGAAAAAGCACATACTGTGGATAATCAGAAAAAAACGACGTATATGGATAATCCAACGCTAACAGACAAGAGAAGCACTTGACACGAGAGACCTAAGGCCCAAGCAGCAGAAGAATGAAGTGCGAATGCGATGTAGACCTTGAAATATAGTGATGAAAACCCATACTCGCGACGGCCTACACAGGTGAACGTCCGGGTGCGTCATCACAACAAACATTCCTGGGAGTGTGCGCACGGGAGGTGAAGGGCGCCGTTCCTTCTTCATCGCAAATGTGTGATTATTTCATCTCCTAGGCCATGACGTCTGCCAGAACCATGGAGAAATCCGAGGGGAAGCAAGGAGGAGCTGCGGGTAAGAATAAGAGGCAGGGAAGGAAGGTAGAGAGGGAAGAATTGCTAAGTTTAATTGTTCTTGTTTATGGATCGAAGGCATACTATAGGGGAACGGCAAGCACTCTTGAGTCGGGCTTCAAGGTCATCTGAAATTCCCTTCAGGGTTTGTTTTGGGAAGATCTTATATGTACACTTGCCATATGAATTCATTAACATGATTGAGTTGATTAAATGGATGGCGTAATGTAAGAAAACCACCATGACTTGTTACGTCAAGGCTTTTGCTTTCAAGAATTTCTCATATTTATGGGAATTGAAATATGAATGAGGCAAACAATTTCTGTATAATAACTAAAACTATATCATCAAATGTTTGTAATATTCACAAACTCATGTATTTTCCAGTAAGGCTCTGCGGTACTGCCCGGTGCTAATGAATTTACTTCCTGATAGCTTCATAAGCATGATTCATCAATATTTTTATGTAAATTTTTTATGTTTTCGAGGTAATCTATTCTCGTATGTATTATCAGATCATTTCACAGTCAATTAGACGAGAAATAAACCTGCCTACTAATGGGTATAATGCCTCGGGTGTCGGACTGCCATCTTTTGTTCATTGCAGGTTGATATGAGAGAGAGAGAGAGAGAGAAAGAGGAGAGGAGAGGTAGAGAAGAAGAGGTAAAGGGAGGGAGGGAGAGAGGAAGAGAGAAAGGGAAGGAGGGAGGAAGGGAGAGAGAGAGGGAAGGAGGGACTATAAAATGACCTGAAAATAGATATAAAAGTAGATTACTTCCAAAACATGAAATTTGTTTAAAAAAGAAAAAAGATTAATAATGCATATATAGCTACCCAGCGTTAGAGTTATTGGCAACTGACAGTGCCAGGCAGTGCCAGCCAGTAATTAGTATGACCCATGCTATGCAAGGATATACATACATTAAAAGTCTACAGAAGTAGTGAGGAGCATAATCTAAAATGTAGCTCTTTTATGTATCATCTCTTTCAAGTATTTGCTAGTTGTAGATGGTAGTGATAATTTTATACATCATCATTAATTAGGGATGTCAGTACATGGTAACATCCTATCATAAGTAATGAGGATGGTAGGAATTGTATTACAAATGTGATACTAATGATAGTACTGGTGTACTTTTATTTTTTAGCAGTAGTGTCGGTTTATTATTACTATTAATTTTTTTATGTAATTGTTTTGATTTAATAGTGTTGATCTCGGGATCACCACCAAAAAAATACTGGGATCCATATTTTGACATATCCTCAAATGAATGTTCTGGGTCACACATTATCACATATCCCAAATTTTATTTTCTACTTGCCAACTTACCAGCATATGACATTCATCTTACAAAAATTCCAGTAATATCGTTAATGCTCATTTATACACATTTTTCATAATGTACCCTTTTTTGTGTTATATTTTCTTAATTATATGATTTAAAAAAGTATCCCAAGCTTTGCCATTTTCCAACTTTCTGGCAAAATAGAGCTTCCATGATGCTTTAGTACAGTCTCTTCATATATGTGACTTCAGCCTAATTGACAAAATGTTTAATAGGAAGTTAATGAATACACATTTGCTGATAGTCTATTGACCTTCTTTTCTCACTTTCAGAGGATGTCCCAGCCAAGATGACGCAGATGGAGTACAATGACCAGCTGGAAACACACAATTTACTGATCAATGGCAAATCTCAGGAACTTGTAGGTTATTAACAGATGTGATTTGTATTATATTTGCTGGACATAGTGAAATTATCTATGGTGATAAAGCTTCTTATATATTGAACTCTGATTACCAGAATTAATTTTTGATTGCTTCTTTTCAGGCAAAGCTAGCTGAAGACCTCAAGAGAGTCCGAGAAAAGAAGGAGCCCTTAACCAAAGCAAAAGATATGTTGCAGGAGGAAATCAACAAGGCCAACAAAGCCATTAATGCAAAATCAGAAGAAGTCACACTGTTAAAACAAAAGGTATTGTGAACCTGTAGAATCCTCTTGGGTGAATTTGCATTTAAAAGGTTATTTGATTAGGAAAAGAAGATGTTTTTTCTTTCTTAATATGCAGTACACAAGTTAATTGTAATGTTCTAATTTATATTAATAACAATATTTCTATTTCAGCTGAGATACCACAGTGTGAAACAGATCCATGAAAATATAGACAGACTAGAGTATCAGCTGCGGAACAACAGTTACAAACCTAGAGAGGAGCAGAAAATATTGAATGAAATTTCAATGCTTCAGAGATCTACTCGAACTCTACGGGAATATGAAGCCAAACAGGTTAGCTTTGATATTGTTTCTTTTTTTAATCTTGAAACATAATTAAGAGTTGTATTGCTAAACTTTGCTGTATATTTTATATCTAAACAGATAAATTTGTTTTGCATATAATTAAACCTTAAAACACTTCTGGTATATATCAGCACAAATTTGATTTTTAAATTGTATCCTGTGATTTCAGGCTGAGAACAAAAAGTACAGAGCTGAGAGGACACGGCTGATTGAAGAAAGAAATAGCAATTTCACAAAAATAAGATCGTTATATGAAAAGGAAGATGAACTAAAGAAGGAAATGGCACAACTTAGAGAAATTTTGTCTG
The DNA here is from genome assembly GCF_042767895.1 of Penaeus vannamei. Lineage (NCBI taxonomy): Eukaryota > Metazoa > Arthropoda > Malacostraca > Decapoda > Penaeidae > Penaeus > Penaeus vannamei. The sequence continues at coordinate 2,656,178 of NC_091566.1, forward strand.
GCAGTAAGAAAGGTAAATTTTGGATTCTTTTCCTCTCTTTCTTTGCATTAATGGACGATTTGAGTTACTGTTTGTACAGCTACACAGAAAGCTATCATAAGGAGGGGTGACGTAACATTCAATATCAAACAGAACCTCATGTTACGGAAGGATTGGTATTTTGGGTTTCAAATTTGTCTCTTTCTAATTCATGTCTGGAATATTTGTTTTGGAATTCTTATGGATTCACGGTGAGAGGATGATTTTATTCCCATAAGCAATGGTATATGCTTTGCAAATATTCATATAAGCTACACATACCCAAAAGTATTTGGTAAATCAAGGATACCAACAGTTGTGTAGCATTAACAGCTATAATTAAAAATGTATTGCTGCTTGTGTCTACATTTAGCATGATTTTCTAACAATATTTTTCTGCGTAGCTGTACATCTCCTAATGTTTAGCATTATTTTTTAATATTATTAAATATTTTTATTTAATTCTTTTGTCTTTGTGCAAGCATAAAAGTCAGATTACAACACTTTCACTGATCTTATAACTTAACTTATCCATGTAATATCTTTGTTGCTATTTTGCTTACCTTTTCAGTTACACAGAAATTGTATATTTTCTTCTTTCTCTTGTTTTCTTTTTGAACAGTGCTTTTTCATTTGAAGTACTAGATATGTTCAAACACATCTAGTACCCATGGAATCACTTCATCTCCGCTTCCTTGTTCCCAAAATTAAATTGAAATTCTAAATTATAACAACTCTTTTCAGCCATTGAAAACCTTAGGCAGCTAAGACCAAGTCTGGAGCAAGCCTGGTTGGCACAAAAGCAACAAAGTCAAGCAGCACGACAAAGACGTATTGTGGAAAAGAAACGATTCCGTCAAGATCAGATTAAAGAGAGACAAGAACAAAAAAGGAGATTATGGTGAGTACCAATGAATTAAAGTATGCTGCTATTCATATAAAGGAAGTATGGAAATTCCTATGAATATCAAATCTGAAATTAAAAAGTGCTTCAGACAGTTAAAATAATCAGATTATGCAAAAAAACCCTTTCTCCTTTTGCGTATCCCTACCTTACCCTATGGATATCCTTGCAGAATCCCACACTTCTTGCTTTGACAACTTTGATCTAATCAACCTTGTCAATCTTTATCTTAGCCCATTTACCCACTTCTCTTTGTCCCTTTTAATGCCAAACTCTCTTGAACTTCTATACACATTCTGATGTGTAACACATTTAATCAACTATCCCCCCCCCCTTACCATTTTCACTACTACACCTTTGTATAGCACTATATAACCTTTGATGTCTAGCACATTTAGTTTGCTCTAACCATTAACCATTGTAGAGCCATCTATGTGTAATTAAAACTGATATCACAGTAGACATGGCAGCAGGCCTCAAAAGTTTGGCCAGTATGTTATAGGAATTAACATTTCTCTTTTGTTTATTTATT
>NC_091566.1:2675131-2692631 GCF_042767895.1 Penaeus vannamei
CTCTTTAATTCCTCTATAATTTTTTCTTCTTGTTAAGTTTTTTGTAGTGCTTCATTCTTATTTATCTCTGTAGCCTGTTATTCGCCTCAGGTGAATTTGGAAAATTTCATATTCATAGTTCTAAAAGATAGACACCATTTTTTTTCTAATGGTTATATGCTCCAATGCAGTATTGTGGAAGTTAAAGAAAGACTATAATTAGGGTGCAATTTGTTCTTGAGGATGGAACAGTAATCCATCTTTGAAATTTTACCTAAGTTCTGACTAGTTGATATTGTAGTTTATATACAAATGTTGAAACAGTTGTTTCCTATGCTTCACTGACATGGTTTTGGTGTTGGGTGTATATTGCAGACAATGGAGCGAAGGAACGAGACAAACATATGACATTTGCCCGCTATGTCACATATGCAGGGCTCACAATTGCCACTTGCATCATCCTCCAGAAGAATACCTGCATAGCTGCAATTGTGGGTGTTAGTGTGGCTATTTATATCAGCTTCTCAGAATATTACCTCAAGGATACAACTGCGCCTTCTCTCATACCACAGTTACCATTATCGTCAATGTTTCCAGGAGCAGAGATGAGCGAATAGTTGACCATTTTGTAATAGCTGTTTGAATGTGAAAAGTGAGATTTAATATCCAGTGAAAGAGATACAAGAAAAATAGTTAATTAGACTTTAAAACATAAGCAAATAAAGAGGAAAGGAGAAAAAGTAAAACTATAAGTGATTTATACAGCTAGATTACTAGTTCTTGAATGTGGTGAAGTTACAAAATGAACATGATAAACAACTCCGCAAGACCTATTTAGATTGAGGTGGTATGCGAATCATACATCATGAAATAAAATTGTTTACAGGCTTTAGTCCGAAAATAGTTATGCTATATGATGCATCATTCTTTTTCATGGAATAATTTCAACAGATTGAAATATAACTGTTGATGGAAAATGAAGTATGTGTTCCAGGTTATTTTTAAAATGTATGTGTATGTTTGTGTGTGTGTGTGTGTGTGTGTGTGTGTGTGAGTGAGTGAGTGTGTGTGTGTGTGTGTGTGAGTGAGTGTGTGAGTGTGTGTGTGTATGTGATTTGTGTGTGTGTGAGTATGTGATTTGTGTGTGTATATGTGATTTGTGCGTATGTGCGTGTATGTAATTTGTGCGTATGTACATGTATGTGATTAGTGTGTATGTGCGTGGATGTGATTTGTGTGTGTGTGTGTGTGTGTGTGTGTGTGTGTGTGTGTGTGTGTGTGTGTGTGTGTGTGTTGGTGTGTATGTGTATGTGTGTATGTATGCATGTAAGTATGTGCGTGTGTATGTATGTGAGTATGTGTGTGTGTATGTATGTGAGTATGTGTGTGTGTATGTATGTGAGTATGTGTGTGTGTATGTATGTGATTTGTGTGTGTGTGTTTGAGTGATTTGTATGTGTGTATATGGATGTGATTTGTGTGTGTTTGTGTGTGCATGTGATTTGTATGTGTGCATGCGTGTGTGTATGTATGTGTGTGTGTGTGTGAATTTGTGTCCGAGTTTGTGTGAGTGTATGAGTGTGAATGTGCATGTGTGTATGTGTGTTTGTGTGTGAGAGAAAGAAAGACAGACACAGACAGACAGACAGACAGACAGACAGACAGAGACAGACAGAGAGACAGAAACATAGAGAGAGACAGACAGTCAGTAACAGAAACAGAAACAACTTAATTTGACTACTTAACAAGTAGAGAAGATTTGTTACTTATTGAATATTATGATAATACTACTAGCATTATTGATATAATTGGACAGACAAGTGCATTTTTTTCTTTCTTTCTTTCTTTTTTTTAGGTGTATGAAGTATGCATTTCAGTTTTAAAAAGGTATTCCATAACTATTGGACTCAAATCTGTCACTGGAGATATTATTATTTACTAATAAGGTGCTTGTTTATTAATACTCTTCTGTAAAAGGACAATCTTTTGGTAAAGGAATCACAAAGATTTATTTAGACTTACAGTTGTAAGTCCAGTTAGGCTGCCAAATATTTTTTTTGCATTTATCATGTTTTATTTTAGGTTGTATTGTGCCATAAACATTTATTTTTTCGTAAATGTATAGAACGTGATTTATTTTGGATATTTCATATAGGTTACAAGTGTACAATGAGTTGTAATGTTGGTATTCCGTAAATAATCAGCGAGTAATACCTTTGTGCAAATTTATCATAGGCACGGAAAATCAGTTATATAATGGTTAAAGTAATTAAGACTTGTGCTCTTAAAATCAGTAACCCCATTTTTGTTGGTATCCTTAACATAACACATATTTTAGAGTTTGGAGTAAATTGGTATTCCGTTCACCTGCATAGACTTAGATGGGGAAAACATTTAGTACTATACATCTCCTAAGGTTGTTGTGTTAGGTTTTGAGATGTAATGGCTTAGGTGTAGCATATGTTTGATATTTTAGGATTGACTAGATTGTAGAATGTAGCTGGGAATTACATTGTATGCACAGTGTGGTCCACCCTTCCTGTTATAGCCAGTGTTAGGTGGGAAGAAAATCTCTATCTAAACGTAGACTATTTCTTTCTTTTTTATAAATATTTTGATGAATCGTCTTATCCTTATTGCAAAGAAATGCTTAGGAAAGACGTGTGTCTCCTAAGGAAATTTCTCCTGCAGTTTTCCATGTGCAAGTTACAACACATGCCAGTAATTTAGGTATGCTCATTTATTGTAATTACTAACATCCTGGTAGTAGTTTACTCGTGCAGTTACATATGTAAAGAAATTAAGTCTCATCTTTATGCCTAGACAGTTTGTTATGGCTTTACCATTGTTTTTTGGTACTTGTACCTTTAGTCACCTCTGTGATGAATTAGTCATGTGGTCCTCCAATAAATGGATGTCATTCATATTTTCACATTTAGAGCTTAAAAAGTATTCACTCAGATTAGTTTTTCTTAAGATTATTTGGAACTCTGTGTAAAAAAATATCTGCATCATTAAAAAAGGGATTATTTCTTTCACTATTAAAGAAAAGATACATCACCAATTATCTTTTTCTTATTTTCATATTTGAAACAGTTATCTTACTTATTTAGATAATGAACTGAAAAGGTATCAGTTTTATTTTTATATGTATATTTTACATCCCATCAGTAATCACATGATATTGTTTTCATTGTCAAAAATAATACCTTTGTATGACTTTGTTTCTCAGAATTTCAAAGTCTGGAAATGATTGTGAAAAGATATGTAGTATGACAACTTGATATTAATGAAAAGTCTACAGATTGATATTCTCTTCTCACCTTGTATACTAGGTTGTTGTAGAATTTGTGTAAAGTTATGAAATTATCATATAGTAATGGTGAGTCCATAACTGATGAGTATATTATTAATCTGTATCAGAATTCTCAGTGGCCTAGAACCATTGCTTTATGTAATTTTAGAATTATTAGATAGTTAAAAAGAGGGAGGTTCAATAATGTAATTTTGATAACCTTTAATATTGCATTATTTACTTGAGAAATTGATGTCCTACAAGTTTTATCTCTAGGTTTAAACTGCCATGTTTTGTCATAAATACATTCTCTTTGCTTTTATGGCATATTCAAGCACAAGAACTGTGTGATACCTTTTGTCTGTATATTTAAAGAATGGTTGTAATCCAGTTACTATAAGGATATTTTTCCCTTGTTCATAAAAACTGATGTCATTTCCCTTTTTCCACATTTATTTCAGTGGTTTATATATATTTAGTAATATCTATATAACCAATTTAAGCATTATATAAAAAGAAAATATTTCTATTGTCATTATGCAGAGTTGTACAGCGCACAGATCCTAGTCATTAAAATTCAGTAAAAAAAATTGTCATCCAAGTCTTTTTCTGTCCATCCACCTAGTAATCAGTGAAGTTGGCATTGTATTTTACTGGTTTGTTGATAAGGAGGAGAATGAGAGAAAGCAAGAGAGGAATAGAGTATGCAAGCGTGAGTGAATTTCAAGAGAGAATAATAGAGACAATAATATTTACTTATATCTTGGGAAAAGTGGACTCAGAGCCAGCAATAAAGATCTTGAACACTGCATTATTTCTATAGTAAAACTTTTAGGTAATATTACCTATAAGTAATTAAGAAGGTAAACCTTAAAAAATTTGATATTTTAAAGAAATTTATCAAAATACAAGCTTTTAGGTGCCTATCATTGCTCATAAACTACCAAATGAACTAGGCACACACACGGGAAATTCAGTGTGCGCCAATAAACCCACAATCATCTCCACTTGCCAAAATTTTTACCCTGTGTTATTGGGTTTAAAGAAATTATTTGTTGGTAAAACAGTTCACTGTTCATGTAGATACAGTAATATCTCTGTGTATTAGAAATGTTGGTAGATGTCAAAAGGTAATGTTTTTATCATATGGTTATTCAGAAACGGGAGTTTTATTGCTTTCCCTTTCTATTCTAGTAGCATCTGCTTGCCTGTGATGTGCTTTGCATCATCCTAAACTGCTTTTAATCTTCAGTTAGACAAGTTGTTACTTATTATTTTGACTACTTATAAATTAACTACCATCATCATTTTGGAGATTTACACACTAACACAAATAATTGAAGAAAAAAAACTGTCACTCACATTGTTGAAAATACAGTGAAATATTGTAAAGATTCATATTCTTGTAATCTAGTCTAGTAGAAAGAACAATTGTGTATGAGGCAATTCATGATGATGATTAATAAACTTATGAACAGCCTGCTTGTAAATAAACTCTACATTTTGAACATATTGTTTTCTAAATCACATATATAAGGAGATACACATGTAGACACAAATGAACACACACAGTACACACACATTTAATGAGAATGCTTGATGACCATACTGTTTAGAATATAATTTTATTGATTTCAGATTAAAAAAAACTTGAAAAATTCAAGATGCATGATTGTAAGCTTTTTAAGAGCTTTTCGTAACACATTTGTTATTAATCTGATGCCATGTGGGATGGCATGCACATACATTCTTTTTTGTATGGTATATTGCCTCCTTTACTTTTTATTTTAATTCACTTTACCCAAATTCATTGTTTATGTTTATATTTGAATTGATATGACATGTTTTTCCCGAGCAGATTTGTTATATATTTTGCTGTGTATTAAGACTGATGTTTAACATTTTTTCTCCCAACAGATGAAGATAGTATAGAAGAGGATGAGGGTCAGGATGTTGAAGCCAGCACTCAGAGTAATAGTAATGATAAAGAAACAGTTGGTTTAAATGGAATAGAAGACACACATAAAGAAGAACCAAAGCAAAAAAGTGAACTGTGATAGTTACTCTTTAGTGGGTTATTTATCATTTCAGGTAGACTTTTAGCAATACTTTATTTTCTTATATTCAGCTTTTCTGTAAAGACAGAAAAAAATATTGCCATTTATGGGCATTCTCTATAATTTAGTGATATGGAATTGTGTGCAAGATTTTGACAAATTTCTTGTGTAATGTATGCATTTTCTTGCAATTTCTTTCCAAATAATCTAGAGACGAGTCAAAAAAATTAAATATACTATATTTGTCTGCACAAAAGGATTCAAAGGTTTTGTTAAACTTACAAATTTGTTGGGTTGTTCCTTTTCTTTTTTCTTTTTCTTTTCTTTTCTTTTTCACCTCAGGCATTGCCAAAGACAAAGCATATAATTGCCAATTTTTTTTACTGCCACTATTTTGCATTTACTTGTTCTAGTTTGGGTCACTGAAGCATGTGGAAATCTAAAAATAGATTTACTTTTCTTGTATTCAATTTCATGTGGAAATCTAAAAATAGATTTACTTCTTTTGTATTCAGTTTAATGTGATAAATGAGACAAAGAGGTTCTGCTGTGTATGGATTAGAGGTTTTACTGGATTACATCTATTGTTTACTTGGAATGTAACACTTAGAATCAAACTAAATTGCAAACAGTGTCATACAGATACAAATAGCTAATACAGCAAAATAATACTTCCTACAGAAATATAAAGGTTCTACACAATGGTACTCACAACTTTATTATTTATTACATTTCTATAATATTGATCATCCTATGACACATCTGCCCGAGCAATGCAATCCATACAATGAGCAGCCTCATTGAAAAGAGGGATTCCTTTAAAGAATAGATTTCCTTTTCAAATTTAGCTAAACTTCTCCTTTTGTTTTTATTTATTTATTTTTGCTTTAGCTGTGATCTCTGAAAAATATGAATTATCAAATGTAAGTCCCTATGTTGCTGTACTCCTTTCACATTTAAAAAATACAATAAATAAATAAAATAAAAAGCAACTAGAGACTTTTCAGACCATTCAATTTGTAAAATTGGTTGATCTCTCTTTTCATGTGACAATAAACCTCAGGATTTCCATTATATTATTTATTAACAATCTATGGAAAATATATAATAATTTTCATACCAGATCAAATGAATTACACACTCATGTGTAATTTAAGTGCTTATAGATCTCATCTGCATCACAAAGTCAAGTATCCTTAATAACACATACAGCACAAATATGGGGGAAAAATAACAGAAAAGAAAAATCATCTACACACATTAGTACACATCAATACTTACGAAACAATACCATAAATGACCTTAGAGGGTTTAGAAATCTGTCATTGTTTTTCTTCTTCAAGTCCGAAACAATGAATAAATCCTTAGGAAATAGTTGTAGCAATATACATGTCCATATTTACAGTACAAGCAACTATATACCATTATTTTTTTCTTTTTCCTACTGTTCTTCTTCCTTCATTGGGATTCTTCTTTTCCCAGTACAGCTGATGGTTCTTCTTACCAGCAATATAACCTAGTTGTGAAGCACGCGAGTAAACATCACGCACAGCAAAGGGTGAATTTACTGAAAACAGAAATTAAAATTATAGTAACCTATTGAAGTTTTATATATTGCAGTCATATCCACTAGTTTCAGTTAAAAGATGATAGATTATTTCTTTTTCATAGGCTAAAGATAGTGGCTTTGATGAAACTCAGGCTCCCATGACTGAAACTCCCCTATGAATGAGACCCCATCTATTTATTTTATTTTATTTTATTTTTTTCAAACTCAAATTGTTATGAAGATTTTTTTTTTTTTTTTTTTTTTTTTTTTTTGTGGTGACCCAGATAATTTGACAAAGCTACCCCCATTTTGTGGGAGAGAGTTAAGTTGAAAACATTTTACGCAAGGATGAAAATGACAAAATATCAACCAAACAAACAAAAAATACTTTATATAAACGGCATAACATTCTTATTGATTTGTAAACAATTTCCCAGATTTTTTAGATTCCAAAAATATGAAAGTTGGTCATATATTATATGAAATTTTATAAGCTTTCGGAAAATAATCTCATTTCTTCTATTATAATCTAATTGTTATGTCACAATTGCCAATTCTCAAAAGTATGGTGAATTATATTATTTCAGTGAACATCAAAAGTGGCTGCTACCACCTTAAAAATAAAAAAAAATCCTTAATCATCTTTCCAGGTAAAACACAGAACTGCTGCTTTTAACAAAAACACTCAAAATTAGCTAATGTAATTCTGAGAAAAAGCAAAACTCATTTTCACTACTGGCAGCATTTTGATTTTTTACTTTTTGATCCAAGAGGACGAAAAAAAAAAATTTATGCAAGAAAAATTCAAAACCATTTTGTAATGGGATTATAACTTGCCTACGAATTCCCCCTACCTTGGGCCTCAACCCTTGCCTAAACTAATTTTGCTTGGTCCTTTCTTTTCTTCTTTCCTCTTCCGTATCTTCTTTATTCCCTTATTCTATCCCATTCCTGAGGTGTGAGAGCAGTTCTGAAAGGATGAAAGGCTGGCTTTGTGTCTGTCACGAACAACCTCCGGGAGCCCTGGGCATGGTATTCCCTTGGTTAATTACTTAGCTAGTACCCCTAGTAGCTAGTTCTTCCCTAAGGGGTAGAACATTTCTTTTCCCTAGTTTATTCAGGCTCACCATGGCCAGTAATGAAGATTCTTTACCCTTAATAGAGGCATTAAGGCTTGCCCCCTCATCAAATAGTCTATCTGAATTTGATTTTGATGCCCCTCCTTTGACCACGGCTCTGACCACTGATGCTAATACCCCCTCTTCGACGCTTACGAACAACTCTAACCATTCTGAAACACCCACCCAGGTTATTACTCAACCTCTAGAAAATACCTTTTCCTCATCCCCAACATTCTCCTCTTCATCCCCAACATTCTCCTCTTCATCCCCGACTGCATAACCCTCTTCAATGTCAACCCCCTCTTCCCTTTCTGTACTCTTCGTCCTTATTGTCCTCCCCTCCACAGAACTACTCCATTTCACACCATCCCATCTTCCTTTTGCCCATGTCTTCTACTACCTCTACCTCTGCAAACATTCTGGGTACTCTATTTGGCCCAGCCTAATGGGATCAATTCTTTGTGATTCCCCCCACAGCCCCCTATTCTGAGAATATCCTTCTCTTTCAACTGTGCCTCCAGAAACAAGTAGGCAAGGTTACTTTCCCAGTCGCTCTGATTGTTCACGCCTTGTCACGGTTACATCTGAAGCCCAAGCTCATGCACTATCTACCCTAACCGACATTACTGGCAAAGAGATTCCTGCCGAACCTCACCCAACTCTTAATACTTGTACTGGAACTATTTCTATTCCCCCAAATGCTTGTCCTGTGTATAACAAGGACTGATCAGACTGTGAAAATGACCTACTTTCCTGCCTTGATGAATATGATGCAGTGGCAGTACAGTGTTACACTCTTCCTCCTAGAGGCCAACGTAAATCCCACATCAATATTGCTAAGATTAACTTCCATAGACAAGACCTCCCCCATGAGGTTTATATTGGTGGATTGTCTTATCATGTCTGACAATATCAAACCCTTCCTCGTCAATGTCAAAAATGTTGGCGTTTTGGTCACCCAGCCATTGTCACTCCACAGCCTGCTGCCCTCTATGTGCCCAACCTGGTCATGACCATTTAAATTGCCCTGCTTAGTCACGTACATGTGCCAATTGTGGAGACTCCCATAATGTGTTTTATAGGAGTTGCCCTGCCTATAAATATGAATGTGAGGTAGCAGTCCTCAGATTTAAACTAGGCCTCGCTCTATGTGAGGCCAGACAGGAAGCATGACAACGAGGTTTTTCTCTCTCAACTTATCCCAAAACAGTCCGATGCTCCGCTCCCCCAGCCTCTACAAAAGATATTTCTGCATCTCCCATGGTATCTTTTCCCTATATCCAAAACCTATGTCCTATGTCTACTAACCCTATCCACCAGTCAAATCCCTTTCCCATTCTAAATCCAGATACTCCAATCTCTACCACTTCCCAGATACCTGCCCCTCCTCCTCACTTTAGTTGTCGTACCAGACAATCTAAACGTTTCACTCCACGCTCACCTACTACATTCTCTCCTACACCTTCCTCTTCATCTGTTCCTCAGATATCCATCTCCTCTTCTCCTCCTTATAAGAGAACCTTTGTTTCTCAGGCCTCTATGCCAAATTCCCCTCCAGAAACCCTTGAAGACATCCAAAACTTCCTAAGGATGACCCATGGGAACACTCCACTTCCTCATCCATCCCCCAATCCCTCTGTTCCTACTCCTGCTACATTTAAAAGTATTTGCAGATATTCAACCTCCTCCTTCCCAAGTTCCCTCCACCACCCTTCCTCCTACACCCTCTCATCATACCCCACCCTCTCTATCACTTCCACTTGAATACTCTCACAAATCCCCTTTTATCACAACAGTGTCCTTCTCCAGACCCTCCTCTCCAGACATTTTTCCTGATGCTTCACCACCTTCCCCAGTCTCCCTTTCTCAACCCCTGAATTCTTCTCCTCCTACTTCTACAACAGCCACCTCTGTTTTCCTTGATCAATGTCCCTACTCCTTCCCCAGTCACAGATACACTGCAATTCACTCAGTTGCTCTACCCCCTTATACTCCCCCAACTCCTTCCCAAAACCTTTGATGTCTAGCACATTTATTTATCAAACATTGATTAATTAACTTGCCTACGAAACTGCTCTTTGTCATACTTGCATGTTGATCCTTCAAACCAATGTTACAAACAGCTATACTTTAATTTATGATTCATTATTGAAGTTGACAGGATGGCATGTACATACATCCTTGTCCACTGTGATATTAGTTATTAATTGTATTTACACAAAGATAGCTTTATAAGTGCTGTTGACTGTTAATTTTTCATGATGTAATGGTCACATTACCCAGATCCAATTAGTATTAACATCAGACATCATTCCACCTCAAAAAAAAGGTAGGGCGGTAGTCAGGTGAGGTCACGTAGGTCTGCTAATTGACCCCTTGGTGACTGAGTACTTGTGGAGCCAATAGAAGTGTAAACAAAATTCACGAAACAAAACTACAATGGACATGAAGTGTTCTCTGTAGCATTGGGTTACGTAAGCCACTTTCATATCTTTTATATTTATGTGATCAGAGAAGAAATGAATAAAATATCCATTTTGTATTTCATCAATTATTAAAAGAAAAACATCCTGTTTACATCCCTATTCATTAGGTTTGTAACCCAAAAAGCCTATCTGACTTTTATCTAACATCAGTTTTATTATTATTCTATATGATTACAATAAATTTCAACTTGACTGAATGACCTCCCCAGTTTGTTAATTTTGACTTCTTTACATTCATATCTCCACAAACATAAGCAAAATATTCCTTGCATCAGCATATTTAGATTGAAAAGAAAGAAAGAAAAAAAATAATAAAACAAAATAAAACAAACAAATAAAATAAAAAATAAACATATTGTATCTCTAAATAAACACAGAACTACTTAATAAAGACTCACGCGTACATGTTATCCTTTTTAACGGCAACTGAAAGAAAGAGGAATCATACTCACAAGTATCAAAGTCAACGTGGAGTGGGTTGATCTTCTTATAACTTAGTTTACTGGCATGTTTCTTGGCTTCCTTCTGATCAGCAGCGAGTATTGGGTATCTTGCGTGTTTGCCTCCTTTGGGCATGGGAAGGGAGAACTGCCACCAGGAGAGACATGGATGAGTTATCAATACCACAAACATTAAATAGGGAAGGGAAGGGAAGGGAAGGGAAGGGAAGGGAAGGGAAGGGAAGGGAAGGGAAGGGAAGGGAAGGGAAGGGAAGGGAAGGGAAGGGAAGGGAAGGGAAGGGAAGGGAAGGGAAGGGAAGGGAAGGGAAGGGAAGGGAAGGGAAGGGAAGGGAAGGGAAGGGAAGGGAAGGGAAGGGAAGGGAAGGGAAGGGAAGGGAAGGGAAGGGAAGGGAAGGGAAGGGAAGGGAAGGGAAGGGAAGGGAAGGGAAGGGAAGGGAAGGGAAGGGAAGGGAAGGGAAGGGAAGGGAAGGGAAGGGAAGGGAAGGGAAGGGAAGGGAAGGGAAGGGAAGGGAAGGGAAGGGAAGAAAGGAAAAGAAAGGAAAAGAATTGATAAGGATGATGATAAGGAAGATGATTATGATGAAAGAATAAAATGAAATGTGGGGAAAAAGACAAAAAACAAGAAAAAAACACCCAAATAAGAAAATCAAAAGGAAAGCAAGGAGGAGAAAAGTCAAGAGAAAAAAGACAAAAGAAGGGAAATTAGGAGAAAAGCAAGAGAATAAAAAAAAGAAAAAAAAAGAAAAGAAAAAAAAAAAAATCAGAAGAGCAAAAAGAAAACAAGAAAGTGGAGAAAAAGAGTAAAACCAGATGAAAAACAAAAAGGAAAAAAATGCAAGAAGGAAAAGAAAATGAAAAACAAGGTAAAAGATCAGAAAAAAGCAAGAAAATTTGAAAAAGAAAGAAAGAAATAGTAGTAGCAGAAAAAAAAAAAAAAATAAATAAGAAGAAAAAGGTGACGACAAACATCAAACATAAATATGAAATGAAACACAATATAAAAAGGAGAAAATACTAAATTTGTGATGCTATGAAAATTACTACTTTCCTTCCTAATTTCTTATTGTCTGATAAGTGGTCTCATCTGCTACAAAATGCTAGAATTTACACTTTCCCCCAATTCTTTAAGTTTCATTCACCGAGAAAGAAAAATATGACCGCACAACTGGTGAAAGGTTATCATAATTCTCAAGTAATTTGCTGATTAGGAGATTCCGCTTAATAGGAAAACCTGCCTTTCCTAGACCTATTTCTACTTTGTACTGAATACAGAGACTGAGGAAAGAGAAACTGAAGGCCCAGTCTCACCTTCGTTCCTTTAATGTTGATTGGTCTCTTGGTGTTGACCCAAATCTTCTTTGTGCCGTCGGGGTTCAAGGTTACTGATACTTTCTTTAGAGTTTTATTACCACACTTTTGGCAAAATGTCTGTAAAATAATAGGTAAAAAATAGTTAAGGATTATAACATTAATCATAACAAAATAAAGGGCAACGGTATTACTAAAAAATGGTAATGATACTTATTACAAATATTTATGATCAAATTTATCCCCCAAGATCAAATTCATCTCGCAATTTTTAAAAAGAAAAAATATATATATATTTCAAAGCTACATATGCAATATCTAAATGCACAGATGATTCTACACCAAAGAATAAAATTACCAGCTGCACATATGACAGGGCAATAACATGGCTTTAAAGACTGAAATAAACTGTCTGGTGTTAAAATATAATGAATGCTGAATGTCACCAGGGTACATAACGTATCAAATGGATGTTGAAATCAAAGCATCCTTCAAAAAAAGACTATACAATTATCTTTTACTTTATTTGCTGGGAGAGATCAACATAATGCCTTTATTGTAAATATAGAATGTACTTTAAATACAAGATCCATGAGGAGTCAGAGGGCTGAAAGGAAAATTTTATGTTTTAGGTTTAAAAAAGCGGGAGGAACTCACTCTGTTCATGATGCTTGTCGTCTTGAAGCATGCATGGCATCGCAGAATGAAAGTCCTGACCTGCTGTATCAGTTTACCGTCGACTCCCATCACTCTTAAGCCTATATGTTTCAGGACATTCTGAAAGCAAAAGACAAAAAATTCTTTCATATTTCCTACATGTATTTTCATGAGTGTCATCATACTGGTTGTATGAGGCTTGAGAATGCAAAATTACAAATGCATGTGTATAATATACCCACAAAGAACACATTTCAACATAGAAGCCATACTTCCTACCTGCATGGCAAAGTCAGCTGTCATGCAAGCAACAAGGACTTCCTTCTCTTCTATTTCCTCCTCAGGCTTCAATCCAATTTTCTTCATCTTATGTTTTTTGACATTGGAGAGAGTAATCCATCCTCCAGCATCATCGTCCTCCTCTTCATCGCCAGCTCCTTCTTCTGCATTAACATAATCTTCACTGATTTCTTCAGTTTGGTCTGTGAAAGAGGATGATGTAAGTTACTTTCCACTGTCAGTAATTCCAATAATAATAATCGTAATATTACAGACAAATCATATGTAGTATTAGAGAGATATTGTTCAATATTATAAATGTTATTCACTTCTCACCTTCATCATAATCTTCATCCCCGTTGTGCTGCTCTGAATCTATCCTTTCATCATCTTCACAATATTCTTCATATACATACTCTTCCTCCTCATCCTCATCCTCATCCTCCTCTTCCTCTTCTTCATCTAGTTCCTGTTCTCCTTTCTCCTTTTCTGAGTCACCATCCTCCCCAACACTGTCTGACTGCTTAACATTTTCATCAATGGAGATGGAACCTATGTCTAGAGGTACCTGATTTTTTATCTGTTGGCATTCTTCTTCCTGCAAAGAATTGTTAAATACAATTAGAAAATGGACACATCCATGGAGTAAACCTAAATATGGATGATAAATTTAACAATAATACATTACCTGCCAATGAATACGACAGAGTTAATCTTTTAACACAGACCTTGGAGTGGCCAATTCTCTCTTAAGCAAATATAAACAAACAATAATCTTCTACCAGCTTTGATTTTTGTTTTTTTATCTGATTAATCTTAACAAGATAATCTTCAAGCAGCTACCTGGCAACTCAGAGATATCTCTTATTCTTCAATGTCTCACTTGCTAACACCAAATACGGAGATCCCACCCATGATCAAATTTGGAGCTACTTCAATACTGAAATAATCTCACGCAGAAAACTATTTTCCTTCCCATGAAAGTATGTTAGTTTCTTTACCATTACTTATCCCCTGCCAAAAATATTATTACAGTCTTATATAGACATGGTGATCCAGATAATTTGGCAAAAGCTACCACCATTTATTCAAGGATGAAGATGATGAAATATGATCCAAACAAAGAAAATAAAATACTCTATATGAACAGCATATCATTCTTATTGATTTGTAAACAAAAGTTCTTCCCAGATTTTTTAGATTATTCTGAAAATATGAAGGTTAGTCTTAAATTATGTGAAATTTTATTAACTCTCTGAATACATCTCATATCTTTATTATATCAGATCACTACATCACGATTACTGATTTTCTGAGGTGAGGTGAAAAATCATAAAATTTTGGTGGATATCGAAAGTGTCTGCTACCACCTGAAAAATAGTGGATGGGCCTTCAAAATTTCAGGGGAGCTTCGGAGACCCTACTAATCTTTGAAAATGCATTTCGTTCAATTGCAGCAAGATGGAAGATTCTGCTGGAAAATGACCAGATGATTCCCTTAATGGTAACTCCACACCATCTTTTCTACTAGTTGATGACATTATCATTATGTACCAAGACATGATTGGTGGGATTAACTAGCTTGTTCTGTACATGTGCAGCATTAAATTTTGAGCTTAAAATTTAATGCTGGTCCTTGGGTGCTTTAAAAGTTGATCCAGTATACTGCCATTGCACATGTGCATTAGAGATCTGGATTAAACTTTAATACTGGATTAACTTTTATGGCACGTATAGAAAATGCCCAAAGATCATATAAGTGCACATGCCAGATTGGATAAAATTTTAAGATAAATCTAAAATCCTTTACTTAATAATACAGCAACTGACTCATAGCGAGGTAAAATCCATTCATATTGGCAAAGTTAATTATCTTTAGTTAATGAAGAGAGAGGAAATATAAAAAACAGCAATAAAGAGAACAAATTTATGTCGATATAAAGTGCTATCTAAAAAAAGGGAACTGCTCTTCATCCAAGCCACAATAGAAAGGACAAAGGAGAAAAGAGGCAGGGGAAAGGGAAGTGGGAGGAAGTGCAAAGACAGGAGACAGTGCAGCAGAAAAAATGGAATAAGCATCTGTTCTTTGCTATAAGCAAACACTGAGACACACTATACTAACAAACAAAAACACCATAGTCTTTTGTATGTAATGACTAGGATAAAAATTAAATCACATATACACATTCAAAAAGTCTGTCATGGCTTACCAATATGTCCTTATCAGTAGGTTTTCCCCTTCTTTCTTAGTCCCCTAAATCATAAATCTATGGGCTTCACAAAAAATGGATAATGCATGGTCATCAAATAACAAAAAATAATGTCCACCGAGTTCACAAACTATAGCATAAGATGCTGCCATCAAATTTTAATTTATTTCTATCTGAAAACGGTTTTACTTGTAATACTGAACTAAACTGCAAGCACCTTTTCCACAGAATGGTATATTTTGACCCAAAATCATCATTGGAGTGCAATAGCCATGCTGAGGGAACAAGGTAGATATACTGGTACCAAGTACCTTGTTACCAAGTCTCCATTCGCAGCTGTATGTACACTCGCTAAAAAAAGTATCTTTACCTGGGAATATAAGAAACCAAGACAATTCCTAGGAGTTGATCCAGAAAAGTAGGTACATGTTTTCAAAACTCAGAACAGACAAAGCTTCATAATGAGTTCAAACAGTGTTTCTACAGTGATATGACTATGGCCTCTTATCATGGCAATATTAGCAATGGAGACTCAGACATTTTGTAGTGCCATGATTCTGCTCTACTCTGAGGGACTATCAAGAGCTGAAATATCAAAAAGATTGTGTATTTTGAAGCCAACATGTCCCTGTGAATCCAGCAACGTCAACAAACTGGGTCCACCTGAGACAAAGGCCAGATGTGGGTTCCCTAGATGCTTGATGGAGGAAGAGGATCAAGCAAATTTGATACTCAGTGGCAACACCCCTCACAGCTAACTGGATTCAAGATGGGGGCATAACTGGTAGTTATTTGACATCTCCCGCGAGGCATTTTGTTCTTATTTATTTTCATTATATCTTTTAAACTGGCCATAACTATTGCAAGATATGCAGACCACTTTTGTTTTGCAAGCAACATCTCGGCCAGATTTGGCATTAAGTTGCTGTATACAGGCTGTTAGAAACCACTGGGGTACAGGGGTTGACTGGTGCCAGGCCCATAATTACGGTTGGGAAGTGATTGTGCTCTGCAAACAGACACTAGTTAATCAGGGTGTTGGTGGCATACATATCACATAGACTTGCCCATGTTTGAAATATTAAAAGTATTATACATATCCAAACCCTTAATTTTCCCTATTCAATATATTTGAATTATCCGACATCATCATTACCAAGGAATTTATTTAGTTACTCAAACATATAAAATGAGGAGCTTACAACACTTTTCCGACCGTTTTCATCATCAAATCAATATTGGTAACTCAGAAAGAGTAGAGATACCTTCTTTAGCAAGGGTACATTACTCATCCATGTACAGCAGTATACTAACATTCTCAAAATGCTGTATTCTGATGTATATCCATCAGATAATATGATGATACTGATAATGAATCACGCAAACCCTGCTATGTATATATAAACAATTTTACATTGTCTGCAGAAGCCCAAAGGCATGAAGATTTAGGAATTAAATGATTAGGACATGTCCCTGGTATTTTTTTTTTCTCAGAGAATGAGAAAGAAGTGACAATTTCTCTTAGCTTTACACAAATGCTGTACCTTGGGAGTCTGTAACATGAATACTGTTTGTATCCCTCTTGAATGACCAGTTTTCAATTGATGCTCATAAATGCTCTGACTGAGCTACTACCTGTTTCTTTTCACATTGGTATCTATGTACTTCCAAACACTTGCTCCTTACAATATTCCAAATTTTTCATTTGTGATTCCCTGCTGTAATCATGAAAAGATGGAACTTTTTTCTTGCAACACAGTTGCACTTTTGAGTATGCATAAAACAAGAACTTTATAATTCATTGATTAACATTCCAACTTGGTCTTCTAAATAAAGAGAGATCACTGTGACAGCTATGAAAATGTATGATGGTAAATACACAACTTCAATAAGCATGAAATGTAACTGACATGTCAGTATCTTCTTTAAAACTTCTGATGAAGATACATCATCCAACATGATTTTCGGTCTTGTTCAAACCTTATATACATACAAGACCTTTCAAGCTGGTGCTTGAAAGGTTGATTTGAACAATTTTGCTTTAAGAAATGCCTCTGATCTAACCCCAACAGCCATTTTATATGTAATACATCAAAAT
>NC_091566.1:2697631-2702631 GCF_042767895.1 Penaeus vannamei
AGGATTGTCAAATATGAAATAATTCAACAATATTTGGCGTAAAATGTTTGAAAAAATAAGGAGAGGGAGAGGTCAATGATACTTCCTCATTCTGGGTATGGGGTGGAGCATATCTGTCTGATGCACATAATTGGTGATAACAGGGATGGTAAGTTTCTAGATATATAAAGGTATTTGGTTCATCATTTTACAGTGTGAACGCAGCTCTATCTTGCTGTACATACAGAGGTAAAGAGAATGTTTCCCGGGTGGTGTAAGGGGGCAGAGCCCCCTATCGACCCTCCCTTGGGCAGTACCCGAAAGGCACACCTAATTACGGCAACTTAAATTGTTAGATTAGGTTGGTTTATTGGTCAATACGTATTCTGGGGGGTTTAGAATGTGTGAATTTCCATAGATTTTGTCGAAAGGTGGGTGAGGTTCCAAAAGAGTTTTTGAATTTTGGTGCATCAGCCAATCTTAAGCTTTTTTGTTCTCAATTCTTCTTATTTAAGCCTGTTTTACCCCATAATTTCCCTGGTATACTTCATGCCCTCCCCTGCTATCAGACAATCAAATCAAGATCTTTGATGGAAAATCGGTACTCGAACTCCTCAACAATTCATTCGCAGAGGAATCAACACCAGGAATCGATGAAATCTTTTTTTTTTTTTTTTTTTTTTTTTTTTTACTTATTCTCTGGGAGGGGGCATCACTATCGGTAACAATTACCAAATAAAATAGGAAACAATATAGTTGAAGCTGCAGTGGCCTCATATTGACCAGTAAATATGATATGTTTACTAGTATATATGGTCATATTTATCAGTAAAAATGAAGCCACTGTAGCTGAAACTAGGTCTTTTCCTATTCTATTTCTTATGGTTTATAAGATGGAGGTGTCCATTTCCTTCTATCTCCGCACATTTCTCTTAGTAACCTATACCTGTTTTCTCTGAGTTGGGAGGGGGCAAGCCCCCCCCCCTCATCTAGGGAATAAATAGAAGGTAGGAAAGGTTAGGTTGGTTGTTTGGGCTTGGATGATATCCTGGTTTGGGGACTTTGCCTATGGGGGGTATGTCACTCTCGGTAACAATTACAATTAGCACTTCATACCAACTTCTAAAGAACGGACATTAAGAACTCTGGTTGTGCAAGGGTCTTGTAGAGAGAAAGGCCACTGCAGCTGTACCTATAATGTAAATGACTATATTACTTATGCTCTATAATATGGTGTTGTCCCTCTATATCTGTCTCGCTCTTGGTAACATCAACCTTCAGGACAAACTGAAAGTCTAACTGCACAGGTTTACAGCTTTTGAGAATAACTTGCCCACACATGTAAAAAAGTTTCAAGTCTAGAATGTGTTGAAACCCTAAAAGCAAGAATGAAACAGGAATAAAAATTCATTCACAAAATCTCTAAGATGAAAGAGTGAAATGGTGAATAATAGTAATAAACCAATATATTACGAAGTTTATGGACTGTCAAATTAATACCGGCTGTATTTGCTACTGCATCTCTCAAAACTGCAATATCCCTGCAGGACACCAATAATTCTCTCAAAAAATATCACAACGCACTGGAATTAGAAACAATTACATACGTTTAACATAAATATATAAAGAAATAAATTCATGCCCTGACTGCCAAAGTATAATTGTTGGTAACATTTCCCAAAAGTACTATACGCTGTTTGCACATGCCGTACACTGGAGTATGACCTGTGTGCAACCACTTTAAGCATAAAATCTTGGTATTATTCGAAAAAAGTATCACCAAAAAATTGATGAAAACTAACCTTACAGCCTTGGAGATATTCAATTAATGATCACTTTTCATTAAATAAACTTGTTTTCCAAATAAAAAATGATGAAGTTATTTACTTATCAAAATAAATATTAACAATATTACAATTCACACGATGACTGAGGGAAAACTAACAAATTCTCCAGTGCACATGTGTGGGGTCTCTCGTACCAGGTCTGTTCCTGTTCTCTCACCTGTGACATAATGTCCAGTGTCATGATTTCACTGTCCAATTGTTTGGAGGTTAATTTAATTGCCAATGGGGAAACAAGGCACGAGGAAACAGCCAATGAATGAACTTATGCTAAAATATAAACCGGGAAATTCAATTTTCAAATTAGTCTTGCCATGGTTTCCGTTTGTGTAGGATGTCGTATCAAACATCAAACAAATATCATGTTATAAGAAATTATTTTGAACACAATAAGGCTGGCCTGAAGCTTTTACATTAACAATGAGTGCACCCTCTGAACTGCTTTGAGACCAGCCATCACGACTTCACTCGTGCACACACAGACCTCTCATGCTCCTGCTCCCACAAGCTGCTCCATTGATATTGACAACCCTCACCCCAACCCTTCCTATGCATATGTATGTTGTAAGGCTTAACTCACTAAAATGACTAGATGTACGGTACTTTGCGTGTGTACAAATGGCATGTGTAAGCGCCTGATGCCAAGTCTGTCTGGTGCTCTTTCCTGCCATGAATATGTGGTGGATTCTTTGTTTTCCTGGGTGGGGGAGGGGGGGTGGGGCAGCAGCCCCCCAAAAGGGGAGTTGCCCCCTGCAGTGTGTAATTCTCATAGCTACGACCAACATGCTTGGGCAGGGGTTGGAGGGCGGCAGCCCCCATGGGGGGCTGCAGGGGGCAGTGTCCCCTGCATTGGACAGTATAGTGACTTAATCGGTCCCATGATTACAGCAGAGATCAAGAGTTCCACACACATGATATCAAGAGTAGTGCAATTCAGGTATGGAAGACATTCTAGCAATTTCAAAGGGAAACAAACAACAGCATCAACTGAACCAAAATACAGAAATCAAACAAATCTAGTTTCGTCCCGAGAAGAGTTGGTGACATCTTTTTCCAAATTTACCAAAGTCTCAAGAACCTATCACACTAGCACTTTTTTCGTATATTTGTGTTTCAATCTGAATTTGAGGCTTTCCGTGAGTATCGTTTGCAAACAGAACACCCAGACAAAGACAGTTGCGATCTTTTCCGTCTGACAAATTTGTCTACATTTTGTGCTACGGAGGATCTATGCAGCTGGAATAATATTTTGTTGATAAATTAGATAGAATTAGTGAAAGTAAACACAAGTTAATATGTTAAAACATTCGTATATGCAATATACATAATCATATTTCTTTAAAATAATGTGATATGTATGAGAACGTTCGCGTAATACCCGGGACCTCACTCCATTTGTTTGTTTACATGGACAATGTTATCTGCTTTGAGTGTAATGGGTTCTGTCATTTCCATACGAAAAGTTCATTCGGAAACGCTAATCTTGACGGTAAAAGTGCTAGTAATAGTGCCTTTAGTGGTGTGCAAAAGCCATATTTTGTTTTGGATGTTGACCGACGGAAAAAGTGCTAGTAATTGGGCCTTTAGAGGTGTGCAAAAGCCATATTTTGTTTTGGTTGTTGACCGAATAGCATAAAATTTGAGTCGACGAATTTCATTTCTCAAATGGTCACCCTAATACATGACATATCACTATGCTTGATAATTCAGTAACCACATACCCATAGCGGGACATTCTTGACAAATGCCGCTGTATCCGCCACTAAGTACTTGGCTTTCATTCTGTATTGGAAGAACACTCCAGACCAAACACGTGCGGCCTCTTCCCTTTTGGCAGCAGAAGACAGGCGACCTTGCGCTACTAACTACGGGTTGTGATCAAGATTGTCTCTGCATTTTAGGTGTGTGTGTCTTTCACTGCCATTTACTGCGTTGAATATGGTGTCTTTTGTACATTATATTGGTTAGTGTATTATATCTGGACTTCGTTTATATATATGAGGGCACTTATTTATTCTTTACGACCTTTTACATAATGTATATCTATGATGTTTGATATCTACAGATCATTGCCTTTGCTACAGATTAATTTAATTAACATATTAGTAAATCTCTTAGGAAAAAATATTGATATTTGTATCGATATATGTCATAATCATTTGCTAACCATAGTAAAAACAATCATGAAAATAAGTCAGACTGATATTTTGTAGTCTCGTATCTCCTATAATCATCGAGCACATTTCACTAGTTAGTGGATACATCAAGGAAGGAAATGTATATAAACTTTGGTTATGAAAACGATGTCAGAAAAAAATTGTAGTCACCATATGAAGAATATTTTCCGTGAGCCACCATTTGGACAATGTAATATATCACATCACCACTAAGGTTATCAATCTAATTTTTTTACGAGACTTGGGTATTACCGGATTCATGAATGTATTAAAAGTTTAAGACCATATAAAAGAAGAAAAAAAGAATAATAAGATTATTCTAATTAAAATACTTGACTTCATAATGTTTTTTTTTGCAGATTTTACGTATATAAAATCCTAGCACGAAAGTCTCCGAAACTCGCGGCAAAACTTACTAAATGTTCGAGAAAGAATCACCCGAAAAATATTCGATTTAGAGGAAACTGGTATGGAGCAAGTATATTTTTTATCACTCTAGCCATTCTATAATATTATGTGCTTTAATGTAATGTAGCTCATAGATATAAGCATTATTGATGTATATGAAGGGGATTTGGCTTTTATTTGATGTAAATAAGGGGTTAGAATTGGCATATTTCGTGAAGTAAAGCAGGCTGTCAAGTCACTATTATCTCAAGTTATTGCATTCGGGGCCTCGTCCTCATCAACTAAAACTGTACCGTATTTCCGATACGATAAGGCGATTTCCTTGCCTTTGTAGTGCTTTTTCATAAGAGCAAAGTTCTGAAAAAGAAGTGTAAAAGTTTGTTGGAACATTGATGGGTGGAATGAGATAAATATGAGGCCCAAGAGGAGAGGACTTTTTCGTATTTGCTTCTGAAATCGTCACAGTAATTTTACAGAATAAGTAAAGACCAACAATCCTGGGTGTAGGTAAAATTCCTGCCAGCCATGTTTTGGACGAAAGATAATACATGCAAACGATATAGCAAGTGATTCTAAGAAACTTATCTTCTGT
>NC_091566.1:2707631-2710131 GCF_042767895.1 Penaeus vannamei
TCCTCACCTTCATGTTAGACCTCATGGAAGACAAGATGGAGAGAGAAACCTCAGAGAGAGAATCTACATTGAAGAAATCTCTAGATGTAAGAGGGAATATTTTAGTATTGCCTTCCCTTGCATGGTGCTTGCTCCTTTTTGTAATCTTTCATCTGAAATTAAATTGTATTTTTATCATTATTATTAGTATTAGTCAGTGTTATTGTAATTGATGTTATTTTTCTTATTATTAAATAGAGCTAGTTTTTTTTTTTTTATGTGTTCTTAACTCATTCTGGTTACATCTTTTTCAGTTTTTTTAAGAGAAATAATGCAGTAGAAACAGTATTAATCATAACTGTTATTCATAGGTGAAGCAGTAACTATTTGATTAATAATGTATTGATTAATAATGTATTTCACCTACAGATGTGTGAGGCCCTTGCAGTGGAACATGATCAGATTCGCCGTGAATACTGGAGATATATTGCGAGGAATTTGAGCCACCGCTTTGGAGCCTAAGTTTTCTAATGAAGCCCCCCATATATTCCTTAGCGTAATAGTGACTTTTTTTCTTGTTTTTTATCTGGATCTCAGTTTCTCAGATGCTTTCTCTATTAATTCTCTTGTCAGCTTTATAGCAAGCTTAGCTAGGCTCATTATTTACATCTCATGATTTTTTATTGATTTCTGTGGAGTTCTTTATTTCACTGGTAGAAAATGATAGATAATTACTCTAGAAAAATACTCTAGTTGGAGGTAGCTCCAGGCTTTTAAGTTCTATGAAAGGTAGACATCTTTAGAAATACGGTTTCAGGTAAATTCTGGAATGACTGTGAAGAGATTCTTTATTTTAGTAATGCGTGTCTGTAATATGCATGTTCAGATACACAACTGTACACATACACATTAAAAATGCAGACATGTATGTACACATACATACAGATTTTTACATAAATAAAATATGGTGTTAACATAGGTTGGCTACTTAGGAGTGCACATGTGTTTTAAGTTTATTTGTATATAAATGTGTGGATATTCTTTTATTGTATGCATGTGTGTCTGTTTTTGTATGTTTGTTTGCAGATATGTAGCTGTGCACATGAAAACCCTTTACTCTGTTGGCATTTTTCCATAAAAAGATCACATTAGTTTATATATTATTCATGTTTACAAAAGATATTTCAAACTTATGATATGTAATAAACCATATGTGTGATGTATCTGTCTGTGATCTGTGTAATGTGTATGGTATAGCTTTATTTCTTTGATTTTTATTGATTTGGTTATATGAATGAAAAGTGTAAGAAGGGTTGTAAAAAAAAGTTTGAAGTAATACATCAAGTTCACATAAATTATAGGATAGGATTACTAATGTGTACAGGGAAAAGAGATGGAAAAGCTTTTTTAATTTCTGCCGGTTTTAATTACACAGTGTTCAAGTGACCATTCTGTGAAGTTATAGTCAATCTAGCAATTACTATGTATATGTTACAATATATATCCTTTTTAGTAGAATTTTATATGAACTGCTGGAGTTTCATCTGCCAAAATAAACTAATAGATTATTCATACAATGATTTGATTTCCTTTGCCCTTGTAATATGGCTCTTGTAAAAGTGAGTCTATTTTTCATGAAATAGTTACATCATTTAGTCTAACAGAAGCCAGTTAAAGAACAAATGGAAATTAGTTGCACTGTAAAAGAAATATTGGAGAATCCAGCAAGAAAGTTTTCAGATATGATACTCGCATATTTTAGTTAAGCATTGGAAGTGGCTTGTTAATGGGAAAAAATTACTTTGCTTAATTACATACTGTATTTGCTGTTTAATTATAGCTGACACTAAATTCTTGTATAAAGTTAAAATATAGACAAGATATTGGCCAGGGGAGGGTGCAGAGGTGGCATCCATCTCAAGCACCTGCATGAAGGTTATCATTAGACAGGCCCTCTGTCTGTGGGCTTAAATGTGTGCTCTTTGTGATAGGATCAGTGACTCAGTATTTTCAAGGAAACCTGGTCAATCAATTTTTACTGTTAGTTTGCAGCCTTGGCTACCACCTGAAGGAGGTAACTTTAGTCATTTCCAGCTGGGTCTATGTAGTTAAGAAATGTATACTGGAACTGAGGCGAAAGCACATGTTTAGCTTCATATTTCTCATTGTCATGTATGTTCTTAACACGTAAATCTGATGTGAAAATTGTTCTATATCAGGATCATCTATGTAGCAAATGGCAGCTTTCTTATCACTGATTAGAGGATCATATAGAATCACAGGATGTTCTAAAGTGACAAACTCTGGGAGACTCAGAGGACCTCTTATCATACGAGCCTATACATTGGTACGGAGAGAGCAAGAAGTACGGAAGGGGCATGCCTAGTTCCCTTCTAAAGAAAACCAAGGTTGTTTCCTTGCATTTACACTCTGCAATACTTTATGTCTAAAACTGTATACCATCATTTCACACAAAAATACAACAGGATCTGACCAAAGAACTATAGATTCCCGAGATGGT
>NC_091566.1:2717631-2722631 GCF_042767895.1 Penaeus vannamei
GGGGAGAGGGAGGGAGTGAGGAGGGGGAGAGGGAGGGAGTGAGGAGGGGGAGAGGAGGAGAGGCAGTGAGTGAGGAGAGGGAGGGAGTGAGGAGGGGGAGGGAGGGAGGGAGTGAGGAGAGGGAGAGGAGGAGAGGGAGGGAGTAAGGAGGGGGAGAGGGAGAGGGAGGGAGTGAGGATTGGGAGAGGGAGAGGGAGGGAGTGAGGATTGGGAGAGGAGGAGAGGGAGGGAGTGAGGATTGGGAGAGGAGGAGAGGGAGGGAGTGAGGATTGGGAGAGGAGGAGAAGGAGGGAGTGAGGAGTGAGAAGGGGGAGAGGGGGAGACTGGGAGAAAGAGAGAAAGAGAGAAAGAGAGAGAGAGAGAGAGAGAGAGAGAGAGAGAGAGAGAGAGAGAGAGAGAGAGAGAGAGAGAGAGAGAGAGAGAGAGAGAGAGAGAGAGAGAGAGATCTAATTCGAAAGAGAGAGAGAGAGAGAGAGAGAGAGAGAGAGAGAGAGAGAGAGAGAGAGAGAGAGAGAGAGAGAGAGAGAGAGAGAGAGAGAGAGAGAGAGAGAGAGAGAGACAGAGAGAGAAACCATGACCGTACACACTAGCAGCCACATACGGCCATAAGTCATTGACATATGACAGTGTATGGTGTTGCCACTTGGTGGAGTGCCTCACCAACTGGAACAAACACTCTATATATAGTATGTATGTATGTGTCCGTGAGCGTCATTGAGTGTATGTGTGTGTGTGTGTGTGTGTGTGTGTGTGTGTGTGTGTGTGTGTGTGTGTGTGTGTGTGTGTGTGTGTGTGTGTGTGTGTGTGTGTGTGTGTGTATGTGCGTGAGCGCGAGCGTGTGTATGTGTGGGTGTGCGTATATGCGTGTGTGTGCGCTTCCCTTCAACTCTTCTCACGTATTAGCAAGGGAGTGAAATCCACTAGCCAAAAAAAAAAAAAAAAAATCCTCAAAAAGCCAAGCCCTCCCCACTTGCCTGAGGAACACCCGCTGGAGGGTTGACGAGGCGCACTTATGCGTCTTGAGGTACACGAGGTTCTTCCGGGGTTCACACTTGCGCTCTGCCTCTTCCTGCGGTAGCGTTGTAGTCTCCGTCCGTGTATATGGGTTATCCGCAGGGGCTGTGGGGGCGTGGCTGAGCAAGGTGTGGTTAGTAGACTGAAACGTCAGTACAGCAGTTCCTTTTTTATTTTATAGAAATAGATGCATTGTGTGATTTTATTGTTGGTTTTTATTGTATTTACGACTTATTAGAATCGTCACACATCATCACACAGACACACACACGAACGCACATGCACACACATACACTTCATCACACACACACACACACACACACACACACACACACACACACACGAACACACACACACACACACACACACACGCACACACACACACACACTTCATCACACACACACACACACACACACACCCACACCCACACCCACACACCCACACATACACACACACACACGCACACACACACACAAGGAGTTATTACCTAATGAGGTCGTTGTAGTGGTGGTACAGGAGATTGAGCAGCACCATCGCCACTGCCACAACGCCTAGTTTCTTCGCAACGACTCTGGAAGAAACAATACTTCGAGTTTCCGTTTCCCTTATCACATGACAGAGCAGGGCAGGGCAGGCAAAAAATGGGTGGGGAAATGTTTATGTTTGACTAAAATGGGTGGGGGAAATGGGGAAAATGTTTATGTTCGACTAAAATGGGTGGGAAAATGGGTGAAGAAATGTTTATGTTCGACTAAAATGGGCGAAGAAATGTTTATGTTCGACTAAAATGGGCGGGGAAATGGGGGAAACGTTTATGTTCGACTAAAATGGGTGGGGAATTGTTTATGTTCGACTAAAATGGGTGGGGAAATGTTTATGTTCGACTAAAATGGGGGAAGAAATGTTTATGTTCGACTAAAATGGGGGAAGAAATGTTTATGTTCGACTAAAATGGGTGGGGAAATGTTTATGTTCGACTAAAATGGGTGAAGAAATGTTTATGTTCAGCTAAAATGGGTGGGGGAAATGGGGAAATGTTTATGTTCGACTAAAATGGGTGAAGAAATGTTTACGTTCAACTAAAATGAGTGGGAAAATGGGGAAATGTTTATGTTCGACTAAAATGGGTGGGGAAAAGGGGGAAATGTTTATGTTCGACTAAAATGGGTGGGGAAATGTTTATGTTCAACTAAAATGGGTGGGGAAATGTTTATGTTCGACTAATATGGGCGGGGAAATGTTTACGTTCGACTAATATGGGTGGGGAAATGGGGAAATGTTTATGTTCGACTAAAATGGGTGGAGAAATGTTTATGTTCGACTAAAATGGGTGAAGAAATGTTTATGTTCGACTAAAATGGGTGGGGAAATGGGGAAATGTTTATGTTCAACTAAAATGAGTGGGGAAATGTTTATGTTCGACTAAAATGGGTGGGGAAATGGGGAAATGTTTATGTTTCACTAAAATGGGTGGGGAAATGGGGAAATGTTTATGTTCAACTAAAGTGGGCGGAGAAATGTTTATGTTCAACTAAAATGGGTGAAGAAATGTTTATGTTCAACTAAAATGGGTGAAGAAATGTTTATGTTCAACTAAAATGGGTGAAGAAATGTTTATGTTCAACTAAAATGGGTGAAGAAATGTTTATGTTCAACTAAAATGGGTGAAGAAATGTTTATGTTCAACTAAAATGAATGGGGAAATGTTTATGTTCAACTAAAATGAATGGGGAAATGTTTATGTTCAACTAAAATGAATGGGGAAATGTTTATGTTCAACTAAAATGGATGGGGAAATATATGTTCAACTAAAATGGATGGGGAAATGTTTATGTTCAACTAAAATGAATGGGGAAATGTTTATGTTCAACTAAAATGGATGGGGAAATATATGTTCAACTAAAATGGATGGGGAAATGTTTATGTTCAACTAAAATGAATGGGGAAATGTTTATGTTCAACTAAAATGAATGGGGAAATGTTTATGTTCAACTAAAATTAATGGGGAAATGTTTATGTTCAACTAAAATGGATGGGGAAATGTTTATGTTCAACTAAAATTAATGGGGAAATGTTTATGTTCAACTAAAATGGGTGGGGAAAAGATTTGTAAATGTTATAATAATAATCTCTATATTAGTGATGGCTGTGCTACGTTCTGCATGTTGATGAAGATAACGATAAAGATAATAACTCTGATAATGATTTTGAAAACGAATGTAATAAAACTGACGATGTTAAGTGTTGATAAAAGATGTTCAAGACAAAGGCGAAGGCAAAGCGGAAGTTGATGATAATGATAACAATGGTGACAGTTATGATGAATATTTACACTTGCACATTGAGTATTGAGCGAAAGGTTATGTTCACCGGATTTCTATACAATTATTCTATTTCATTTTAATATGCCGTTGCCAAAAGGTTTAATTTATACGATTTAATGGGTGTATATAAACTCCATGGGGTGTAGGTCATGGCACGTCGGCTGTAGTTCAACTTCAATTTAAAAAAACACAATATTGTTTTGATGTTGTCATGCTGCTACATGTGGGTAGATGTTAATTAGTCTACTGGTTAGTAGGGAATGTTAGGCACAATTTTAATGCGGTACTTAAAATGAATACTAAAACTTACTTGATGTTGCATTCAGGCATTGTGCTTCGTTTTTTCAAGTTGAACTCCACAAAAAATATTGCCCATTTTTTCACAACTGCTTCACAAGATCAAATAAAACTATACCAAACCATAGATCACCACAAATGCGATACACACGTATGTTTCATGGCGCCAGAAGTATCCCCATGGTGACCTACTCCAGCGGGACTGTACCTCCAACGTTAATAGTCTGACGGTCACGAGTACACTGAACCCTGCAGGATCTTACAGGCAGGCACGTTGCTTATACCTGGGGCAGCCTCTTGCCTAGCATAACGGTCGATATAAAGAAAATGCGCCATTCACAGCACGTGGTATGCTACTCATGACCTCTGTGTTTTTTGTAAGTGTTCTTTCGCGAAGATAGGTGAACTGTAGACATTGTTTTGAGGAAGAGGCAACTGAAAGGTGAGAAACAAGAAAAACTAGAAAGACGGCATTCTACGGGCGACGAGCTGATTGGCTGCCTCGTGGACTTGGCTCCGCCCACTCACCTCTAAAAAAGGAATTTACATCTTACGTTTGTTTTCGTTTTATGCTTCCTTGAAGACAACACATGAAGTAAATGAAAAGTGAAAAGATTAAACATTAATATGAAACTCTCTATTTTTTTTAAATACTAATGATACATAGTTCAAAATTACGATGAATTATATGATATACAAGATAAATGGTTTATATCAAGCCATATATTTTGGTAGATCATATTCATCTGATTCAGATTATTAACGGTCATTCCAGTATCAAATGGGATACTTTCCTGAAGTTACTACTACTACTAATAATAATGATAGTGATTATGAGATGAAATACAATGTTAATTAAGAAACGGCAATGGAGTAAATTCAGGAATCATTATACAGATGTAAATAATAAAAGAAATAATACCTGCAGTAAAAGTTATAGTGGTAACAATAAAACAATTCTAACCCAAATAAGGATATAATCTGCACTATACTACTAATAGTAATGATAATGACTATTACAATAATAACAATTAAGAAAAGTAAATCACACACATACCAGCGGTTTAATTTTAGTTACGCCCATTATCCCCCACTTTAAATATATCCGAACAATCTTCATATACTGATTTGTTTATCTCTACATTCAATGTTTGTTGCAAGTCGCATTATTTTTGTTTACTTGTTTGTTTTCTTTTGTTTGTTTTCAGTAACGATCATAATAGAGATAGTGATAATAATAACGATGATAATGGTAAATATTTCAGCCTGTATGTAGCTGTGTACTGCTTTGTCGAAAACTGTATCCCGTGTTTTCAGTCATTTAATTGCTCTCACGGAGGAAATTTATTTAATTGCATAACGGG
>NC_091566.1:2735131-2740131 GCF_042767895.1 Penaeus vannamei
GTAAGTGTAGGTAAGTAATTTTTGCGATGTTTGCTGTGATGCACCATTTTAAATATGAATGGTCATGAAATAATAGTTTCTTGTCAGTTGTAAATTGATAGAACTGGTGTTAGTCAGCTGTTCAGTGATCAGCCGTATTTGAACGTATGTGTCTTTCTTTGTGTGAGAATTTTGCCAAAATGTGTTTTATTCATGATGTTTTGGTGTCAAACAGGTCATTCTAATGGCAACCTCGAAGATGGTGAGGCAGCAGTAAACAGCGGTGCTTCTTTTATCACTCATCTATTTAATGCCATGCTGCCTGTAAGTCACAAATATAAATGTTTGCATTTTGAAGTGATAAAGTGTTGTGCAGGGTTTTATGTTTCATTGATTTTTTTTATTAGAATATTAGTGTTGTGTTTCTTTCTACATAATTATATTTTTTCATATTTTTTCTATTTATGTTTTATTTTCAATAAATGAAAAATGGTAGAAATTCTATAATTTTCTGTCTCACTGTATATAACAGATATTTAGTGACAATATAACAGCTCCAGCCTCTGTTTTCAAACACAAAAGGAAACATGCAGGCTTGATAAGTAATAACAATCGTAACACGTCTTCTGTAGACTATAGTAATGCTTGCAAATCATAGATTTTAGAAGCCATGATAATTCATGAATGAGAGGGATAATTTACATGATTGTCATTATATTGTTTGAAAAGTAAAAAACATTTATTTCATTAGTTTCATCATCGTGATCCTGGACTTGTTGGTTTGCTAACAAGTAGAAAAATTAACCAGCCTGTCTTCTACGGTATCATAGCTGATGGAATTCACACTCATCCTGCTGCTCTTCGTATTGCCCACAGAACGCATGCTAAAGGTAATGTATGAATGTACAGTAGACATGTCTTGTTTGCACATACCATTCTCGGTGGCATGTGATTAATTTGGCCTATTGTTGACATCATTGATAATTTGATAGTTACCATATTTTTGTGTTAAGGGATGATAACATACTGGTATTTTATTCCAAATTTACAGGTCTTGTGCTAGTGTCAGATGGTATGGCAGCCATGGGTCTTGGTGATGGAGAGCACCACATAGGTCAAATGATGGTGAAGGTCCAAGGTAGACGTGCTGTACTGGCCGGCACAAACACTCTAGCGGGTTCTGTGGCCACAATGGATGAGTGTGTCAGAGTTTTCATTAATGATGCAGGTATGTATAAGACATCGACAGTATAAGAAGTAGTTTCTGATTTCCATACTAATGCATCCTAGTGTGATTGTATTGAAGGTGTATTATATCAACTTTAAGACTAGATTTTTCAATGTTAATAGTATTTTCATATAATTTTTAGTTTTTCAGAATTACCTATGCAAGACAAAATTTAATGGACAAGTCAAATAACTTTTTAAAAATTTAAATGATCTGAATAAGAATCATACATTCCACCTATTTTGGGTATGATATTGGCTTTATTTAGAAAAGCATAGTTTCTACTGGTAAATATTTTGCAAGTAAAACACAATATTTTTTTATTCCAGGCGTGAGTGTTGTAGAAGGTATTGAGGCAGCAACATTACACCCTGCACAACTCATGGGTATAACTCATCGGAAGGGCACCCTTGATTACAACACTGATGCTGATTTTCTACTAGTGTCAGATAAAGGCCCACTGAAAGTATTGAACACTTTCATTGCAGGTGAATGTGTGTACAGTTCTCCTGAAGCACCCCAACTCATTTATAATGAATCCATTCCCCGGAAAAAACACTAGCAAATTAGTATATTGTCTTTGTATTAATAATTTTACACTTCAAAGCACCTGCTTTTTATATAAACACTCGTTTAATGACTCACTGGGACTGGGAAGATGTTATTGTGGCTTTGGGAAAGAAAAAAGAGGTAGACAAGTTCTGCTTATTTTGATATATAACTTAGAAAAGTATTTTTATGTATTATTACATGTGAATCTCTTTATATTTTTGGAATCTTGTTCTGAAAAATAATAGTGATGAATCAGATGAATGTTTTTAGGTCACTTTATTTATTGCAAAATTATGTACATATTTGCTTATTTATCAGCTGGCTCAGTAATTTTATATATTTGATATAAAATCAGAATGATATATTCTACAGCAATATTAAACAGGTTATGATATAGCTGTTATTTTCATTTGGATATGGAACAGATGTATAGGTTGTTTACAGTTTGATGTTGCAGTCTGCTAAGTATACATCAATGGGTGTATTTTGAGAGAAATTGTTGTGGTTATGTATTTTTTTTACTAATCACACAAGGCAAAAGTGATTTGGATAAATATGTTTTATATATTTTATTTGATCTGGTAACTATTTTTTACATTATTTTATGTTGTATTTATTATACATGTTATATTTTATCTTATATAACCATTTTAATTAATTCAGATCTCTGGATATATATTATGGCATTTTAGTGATACTTAAAATGAAGGAAAGCTTCATTGTTTTTTAATGCAAAGCAAATAAGTTATATTCATATTTCTTTTCTGCTTGGTAACAGCAGAAAATTCTTGCATAATACCTATGGTGTATTGTATGAATGCAAAATATATGTGTTGATTAATAAAGTTGTTGCTAATTTTGTGTTTCAGCTATATACCTTTGCAGCTGGAAACATCATACGATAGAGCTATGCTTTGATGTACAACTTTGCTCTTTGTAATGTGGTATTATATGCTTTTGGATTTAATAAAATGGTTTTCATGTTAACAAAAAGTTCTGTTTTATGCTTGGTGATTATTTCAGGATAGTTTAGTTGATTCATTCAGCTTATTGTTCTTCCACTTGTCACACTTGGGAAGACGTATTAGCTGCATTGCTTCCGTATTGGTTTTCAGTAAATGTTACCGTCGTGTTCAAGAACTACAAGAATCAAAAAGGATTTCAGTAACTATTTAAAGTAGAGTTAGTTGTGCATTTTTTTCCATAAATGATCAAAAGACTACTCATAAGTGCAATGTGTATCTTATTGTATAAAACATGGAGAAACTTACTTTTTTCATGTTTTCTTGTTATAAAAGAAAAGAAAAAAAGGAGATAAAAAATGTATAACCTTATCTTTACAGTACAAAGGATTTCAACTCTTATGGAAAATGAATTATTATTATAACATATAAATTTATTGTAACATAAATTAACAGCATAGGTCAAGAAAGCAATACACAATGAAGATGGACATTAACAAAAAATGATGATATGGCAATGATATAATTGGCTACATTAATAAGAAATGACAGTATGTAAGGGCATATGACCTTAGCATCCAGTTGATAAAGGAAAATGGACGGTAGGACATGGAAGTTTTCAACCCTGGTGCTATTAAGGTAAAAAGAGTGCAGGAATTGAGGTTTACCATTGCTTCCAGTGCACTGCAGTTTGTGGTGCCACTCTACTAGTCTCCAAATTACTATTTACTCTGAGAATCTATCTTATTTTCCTGCTTGGTTGTTAAATATATTTGTAAATAGAGTATATGTAGTCAGGCAGTGTGGATACTGAATAATCTGCACCTTAACATCACTTGAGACAGAAATACAGACCCATTTAGTGAATAGTGTATAGCATTCTGGTTTATTCTTAAAAACTGTAGCTTCAATATGAATGTTTTTCATAGGAGTTAATCACTACTTTTGAAGTTTTGAAATACGCTTATAAAAGTAAGCTTTGAAAATAAAACTAAAGAGGAACCAGCAGCCTCCACGACTAGAAAAAAAGCCAGTGATGGGGTAATAGTCTTTTATCACATCATAGTCTTATTTAGGTCACATCACTGATTTTATTGACAAAAGAATAACCAAATTTTAGTGGACTATTATAGATAAATTATAAACTTTATTTGGACATGGGAAAATTATTTTTGAAATTACCCTTCCTGCATTTGATAATTCTAAAATGGTCTCCACTGTATTACTTTTTGCTTAAGATACAGCAGCTCTTATATTTATTGTATGTTCCTTTAACAACCTGGAAACATGTCCTATAATTCTTTATTAATAAACCAGTTTATGTGTAATAATGCAGAGGTGAGAACCTGAGATAAGGAAGTGAGTCAATGATGAAGAGTATAAAAATAAGAATATCACATAACCACTAAGTATAAGGATACAAGGAATATAACATTTACAGTTTCAGTTGGAAGGGCTATAAAAACACTTTAACCTGAGGTTTTCTATAACCATTAGGAATAAACTATCTACAGACCATTATCTAATTCTGTTGAAATGACTGTGACTCCACTTGATATATTGTATATACAAATCTGTTTATTTGACTGGCCACCAAAGATTTGCATCCCAGAGTCCATTCATTCTGCTGTGGGATTAACAGCATGGTGCTGTTTGGGCAAATAGTTTATATCATCTTTTACATATTGATTCAAAGCCATAAAAATCTGGTAGTATTAGATTTGTGAAATATAGTAATTGAGCCAGAAGAAACCAAGCCATACAAATACATTCTCACTGCTACAAAAGAGAAACAAAATGGCTTTTCCATATACAATGTTTCTAAAAGAATATCTGGCTATTATGGTGTCTCAGGAAGATTTAGTGCAGCATATTGCATATACATTCGACGTTTGCAGAACTCATAGAATTCTATTTCTCTTGTAAAGTTCTTCCGCACAATATCCTTTATTCTGTCAGGAACCGGTGGTTTGTAGATATTGCGATTCACCTTGGAGAATCTCTGCACCTCATCTTTGGGAAGAAATGTGTAATTTTAATGATTTTATATCACACCACATGAATTATAGGCATTGAAAAAAACTCTCTTTTTCTACTAATACCATGCAGATACCCAAATTTAGGAAAACACTTACTCCAGTATAGATCTTTGGCTCCTTGGAAGAATCTGGGGACATAATGTTCCAGGACAGTCAAGGTAGTGTTGAGGTCTTCGAGAACACCAACAACAGAGTAATGCTTCTCTACGTTTTCCTTTGCCTTCTGCAGTGCATATTCCG
>NC_091566.1:2750131-2755131 GCF_042767895.1 Penaeus vannamei
TAACTGGCAAGTATGGATTTCGTCTGAAAAACTGATAAAGGAATTTAATTTCGTATTTCTCAAAGTGCAAAAGTAAATAGTCCCATGTCTCGTAGGGACCATCCATTATTTTTGATTTTCAAAAGTCTATAAATAATACTCTTTTTCCTCTGAAATGGAAAAAAATATGTTCTTGCGACAGGAAGTCTAATAAATCTCATCTATGACAGAGTGAATAAAAACATGATTGAATACTACATTTGTGTTAATTTCGTCTTCGATCATAGATTAAAACAAAAAAAGACCACAAAACCTAAGTGCGCGCGATACAGCTTTAAAATCGTTATCATTTTTATTACTTTTTAGAAAGCGTACGCGTGGGTTTGACCCCCCCCCCCCCGCCCCCGCCCAACCACTACCACCGTTCGCTCGTGAAAATGATGAAAAAAAAATGGAGAACCGCTTATAAGATGCTGCATCATCCTTGTGTACACACACACAGAAAGAGAGAGCGATAGACAAATAGATAAATGGGTGGAGGGAGAGAGAGAGAGAGAGAGAGAGAGAGAGAGAGAGAGAGAGAGAGAGAGAGAGAGAGAGAGAGAGAGAGAGAGAGAGAGAGAGAGAGAGAGAGAGAGAGGTGTGTGTGTATGTGTATATGTGTGTGTATGTGTTTATGTGTGTGTGTGTGTGTGTGTGTGTGTGAGAGAGAGAGAGAGAGAGAGAGAGAGAGAGAGAGAGAGAGAGAGAGAGGGAGAGGGAGAGGGAGAGAGAGAGAGAGAGAGAGAGAAAGCGAGAGAGAGCACTTGATCATGAGGAATCCGGTTTATTCTGCTATACTGCAAGGTACAAAGGACCCGTCAGTGCTTATATTTACATGAACTTTTTGCTTGCTTGGGTCAGCTTTCTAATACGAGAAAAAAAGAAAAAGAAGAAAAAAAAAACAGCTGACGGTATGTTTGATCAAAATTTGTTAACCATGACGAAATCTTAGCCTTTCACTTCTGAAAGAATGATAAATTCAGAGTAATTATTTTTCATTTCAATGGTCATCCACCTAAACTAAAGTAAATCTAAGATCTAATTCTAACAACACACAATGTACTTCCGGTTTTCCATTTAGTTTATATTTACTGCGAACTCACAAACTATTGTAGCCCTGTCACGCCTCTGGGTATGCAAATGTTAATTCAAAGACAGAACGTGATGCAAAAGTGATTCATTGCACGCCCTGCAATAACGGAAGGCTGGATCAGTAGCAGCTAGAGGAGGTGTCATCATGGCGTCTGATTCTATTTTTGGAAAAAAAAGCACATGGGGTTTATTTTGATGACGTCACAAAACGTTACGAGAGAGAGAGAGAGAGAGAGAGAGAGAGAGAGAGAGAGAGAGAGAGAGAGAGAGAGAGAGAGAGAGAGAGAGAGAGAGAGAGAGAGAGAGAGAAAGAAAGAAAGAAAGAAAGAGAGAGAGAAAGAGAAAGAAAGAAAGAAAGAGAGAGAGAAAGAAGAGAAAGAAGAGAGAGAGAGAGAGAGAGAGGTCGATCGTATCGGTCTCTTCAGTTTTCAAAAAGGATGGAAAGTAATGATTTTAATGGTTATATTTTAATCGAACAATCATCAAAACGGACGGCATGACACCTCCTCTAGTTGCTACTGATCTAGTCTTCCTCCTACAAATAACACCTTTTGGCTGAAACATTTCCTTTCGTTTCCGCGTTCTTATTGCAGAAAGTTTCACCGCGAAAGTATACATAATATGATCTATTGTGTATGCGCCTATTATCAACAGCCCCCTCGTTAACATTAGCAAAAGAATGCAATCCCCACGTGCAAGTCGATGCAATATGTAATCAAACAGGCGTACAGGTATAAATATGACTCTACTCTTGCAATCAACGTCATTGGAAGAACTGAAGAACGGAAGAACTGCCATTAGCCTCATTAATCAAATGGGTTCATCCTCAGACGGAAATACTCAATAACGATCGGATAGGCCTACCGATCCTGATCAAACCCTAACCCCACAAAACGCGTAAAGTAGACGTGAACGGAGTCACGGGCGGATGGGCGGGGTCGGCAGAGGAATTCATCAAGACATGGGTGCGCTTGGTGGTACGGGGGGGTGGGGTTCTTGACAGGGGCGGGGTGGCAGGGGGAGGAGGAGGAGGAGAGAGAAGGGGAGCGAGGAAGGGGCAGGTCCCGTTACCTGTTACGAGAGTTGCCAAGTGTTAGCGGTAGATTCGAGACGCACAGGGGCTACCAGTCACATATGGTTCCTCAGGTTCCTCAGGGAGCTCGTGAAGAACCACAGGCGGTTAATGCACAGCGGAGGCGTATTACAGCATGTTGTACATATGTCAGTAGAGTAGTAAGTGAACTAAACGGTAGTGGGGAGCGGAGGGTGGGTGGGCGGCCTAGTAACCCCTGGGACTCGTCTGCAACTTCATTAACTAACAACTGATAATTTTAGCTATACCTTTTGTCAAGGATTCTCAAAACTTCTTTTAACGATTCACAATTTTTTTTTTCAACTTTAAAAATGAATGCACGAGCATGTGGGAAAATGGATGGTCCTCTGCTCACCAATTACCGTATTTGTTGTTCACGGAAGAGGTTTTGACTGACGGCTACGCACCGTAACTATTCGCAGAGTTTTATCTGCCCTCTTCCTTCAAATCCCATTCTCCGTTTGTCTGTCTCTCTCTTTGTCTGTCTGTCTGTCTTTCTCTCTCTCTCTCCCTCTCCGTTCCTCTCTCTGTCTGTCTCTGTCTGTCTCTGTCTGTCTGTCTGTCTCTCTCTCTCTCTCTCTCTCTCTCTCTCTCTCTCTCTCTCTCTCTCTCTCTCTCACCCACTCTCTCTGTCTCACCCACCCTCTCTCTCTCACCCACTCTCTCTCTCTCACCCACTCTCTCTCTCTCACCCACTCTCTCTCTCTCACCACTCTCTCTCTCTCACCACTCTCTCTCTCTCACCACTCTCTCTCTCACCCACTCTCTCTCTCTCACCCACTCTCTCTCTCTCACCCACTCTCTCTCTCTCACCCACTCTTTCTCTCTCACCCTCTCTCTCTCTCTCTCTCTCTCTTACCCTCTATCTCTATATCCGCCCCCCTTCTCTCTCCCTTTGTAAGAAATATTATCTGGATTCTATGAACTACCAATCTCATCACGAATGACGGTCTCCTTCCATTGTTCTCTCTGACGCGCCGTTTCCTAAATAGCCAACATTTTGTCACATTTCTTGCTAACTAACACGTGACAGCGGGTGGAGAAAACGTCCCGTATATGCAATGAAAATGACTGAGAAAAAAACATTGACACTATTGATACAAAATGGCTGATAAAAACATTGACACTATTGATACAAAATGGCTGATAAAAACATTGACACTATTGATACAAAATGGCTGAGAAAAACATTGACACTACTAGTACAAAAGAAGCGGGACCATCCACCTTGCAAAGCTACACAAACAGTCCAAAGAAACTCCAGCCGAGAAAGGTCACACCACGAGGACTCGGGACAGCCCTTGACCTCAAATATAAAGACCTCAATGTCCTGAACCCGCGGGCAGACAGGTCAGTGTGCCCGCGGCTGGACTGGCAAAGAGTTCAGGCTGCGACCCTCTACACCTGACTGACAGCTGTAGACTGAGGCGAGGGGGGGAGGGGGGGAGACTGTTTTTGTGGTTAGGCTGTTGGGGCGACAAAACTCGCGAGGGAAACAGCGAATTGCTAGATAAAATATATTTCATACACAGTATACCATCCTCGATAGTACGAACATTAGCATCATTATTATTATCATCAGTGTCTTTATATTTGCATATGTATATTAATTATTGTAACCACACACACACACACACACACACACACACACACACACACACATATATATATATATATATATATATATATATATATATATATATATATATATATAGTTACATTAAAAACTACACATAGGATGCAACTATAAAGGTAATGATGATAATAATAATAATGATGATGATAATTATTACTATGATAACAAATACAAAAATTATAATAATAACGACAACAATAATAATAATAATAGTGATGACAATGATAAATGCAAATGATGTTCATAGATTACATTAATAATAATAACTATAACGATGATAATAATGATGATAACAATGATAATATTATTATTGATGATGATGATTAAGATTAAGATTGCGATAATGATAATTAATGTTAATATTAATAATAGTAACAATAATAATTACAACATAATAACAATAATCATAACAAAATAGAATGATAATACTAATACTAACAATAAAAATAATAATAATAATAATAATAATAATAATATAACATTAGCAACATCAATAATAACGACAAAAATGCTGCTGATGATGGCAATGATAATAATAATATTATTATTGATAATAATGATAATAACAACAACAACAACAACAACAATAATAATAATAATAATAATGATAATAAATTGATGATGATAAGCAGTAACAACGCTGATAATTATCATCATCATCGTCATAATGTCCCGAAATAGAATAAAATAAAGAGACACAACCACTATGAAAGAATAAGAACAACGCCTTTCACGAACAGAAGCCAAGTGTCACGTTCTAGGCATTTTCTTAAAGTTTCACCTGACTTCACCTTCACCTCCATGACGCGAACGGTAACCAGAGCAACGCCTTAAAAGCCTATAATCTTTAAAAAGTGTTATGAGAACGGCTTCATCGTGCTAGGCGGACTTTGAAAGTGGCGGCGGGTTATCGAACGGCCATAACGTAAATAACAGTTTTTATAAATATTGGTAGTACTCGTGAACAATTAGTGGATAGGGAATAGGAGGGGGAAAAGATGTGGATAGATAAGGGTTTACGTGAAGTGAAGCGATGGGTGTCGACAGAAGATCGTAGGGGTCTGGATAAAGAGAAACCGTTAACATCTGATAACGGATGAGGTGATAAGAAAATAACGGTTTGTCCCGTCTCCGAATTCTGACGGAAGGTAATAGGCA
>NC_091566.1:2760131-2765131 GCF_042767895.1 Penaeus vannamei
ACCATAACACCAAGATACTTATAGGCGTCAGTTTTTGCAATAACTTGCCCACCTAATCTTGGAATGTATGACAGTTTGTTTGATCTGGAAATATACTTAGTCTTGACAGGGTTGATTACGAGTCCAAGGGAAGTGCACTTTTTACTGAATCCCTGAAGAACATACTCCCCCCTATCAAATACCTGAATGAGAACGTCATCAGCATAGGATGTGATGCTGCATAGGTCTCCTAACTCACTATTAAGCTTGCAAAGAGAGTGCATAAGAATGTTAAATAGTGAAGGGGACAAAACTCCTCCTTGTGGAGTTCCTAACTCGAGTTCACCATAATTACTGTAGGTGCCTTGGTAACATACTCTTGCTCTTCTCAAAGACAGATAATCCTTTATCCATAGCAGAAGCTTGCCCTTAACTCCTAGGAGAGTTAATTCAAGGAGGATTACAGTAGGGGAAGC
Source organism: Penaeus vannamei (assembly GCF_042767895.1). Taxonomy (NCBI): domain Eukaryota; kingdom Metazoa; phylum Arthropoda; class Malacostraca; order Decapoda; family Penaeidae; genus Penaeus; species Penaeus vannamei. Next base: position 2,760,587 of record NC_091566.1, read on the forward strand.
TCTGTCAAATGCACCCTTGAAATCTATGAAGTAAGAAGACTGAATTACTTCCATTGAGGTACTGTGCCAGGCACATTTGTGTTCCTTTCCCCTTTTGGAAACCAAAGACTGATGGGTGAATTTGATCTTTGATCTGGTGGAGCAGACGAGTGAGAAGGATCCTTTCACAGGTTTTAGAGAGACAGGATGTCAGAGAAATTGATCTAAATTCATCAGGACACCCTGGTTTTGGGATAGGAATAATGGTGGCTTGTTTCCAGGAAGTAGGCAAGATGCCTGTAGAATAAGTTAAGTTGAAAAGATCAAGGAGAGGATTTCTTCCCTGTACCTGTACCTTTGCAAGGAGGCGAATGATGTCGTAAGTGATTCCATCATCCCCAGGTGCAGTGGATTTGCTAGTTTTAATGGCTGCAAGAAGTTCGTGTCTTGTAAATGGTGCATCAGCCTCATCTAAAAGTTGGCACTGATAGTTAATTTCATTTTTGTGTTTTGACTTAAGGGAGCATCTACGAATGGATAATGGAAGATTATCGAGAGAAGAGTTTTCACAGCATTTACTGAGGATTGACAAAGCTACCCTTTCTGGATGAGGGTGGGGAGTGACATTGTGTGCATTGCCTTTAATCTTATTGATTTCCCTCCACACATTACTCATGGAGCTCGTGGAGTCAATCGATTCTGCCCAGGCATACAATCTCTCTTCCCGCTTTTGTGTCATTATCTCATTAAGTTTTTTACTAAAGAAAACAAGGTCCCTAGCTAAGTAGGGATTTTTCCCCAGGTTTTTTAGCTGATTTACTGTAGACCTTATTAACTTTCTAAGTAGCTTTATTTCCGGATCTTTGTTAAGGTGATATGCTCGTTTGCCTCTGGACGATGAAGACCTATGTTTGACAGGGTTTCTGGGTTGGAGTTGGGTGATGAGGTTACCAACTTGTTGACAGAGAGTTTCATTAAAGTGATCAAGGCTGGCAGGAATATAGTGTTCATACCAGCAGCCAATCCTTTTAATAAACTCATCACGGTGTTTATTAGCAAGATGGTGTCGAAGGCGTAGCTCAAGTGGGCTTATTTTACCAAATGGGAGGGCGATACCTAATGCCCAATGATCACTGACTAACCTTGAATAACTTTCGCAGTGCTTGGGAGTGGGTGCTGATTGTACAGAGCTATATAATCTAATTTGCCACCTAGGTAATGAGTCTTTTCAAAGGGGCATAATAGGGGTATGGGATCACTGGTGTTTTGAAGATAATCATAATATACCTTACCGTTTTTACCTATGGTGCTTCCCTCAGAGCCAAGGAGAGGATGACGGGCATTAAAATCTCCACACAGTAAGACAGTAGCATTATGTATCATACTGTCGGGAGGTTTAGGTACCACTTCACTATCATGTGGGTTATATACATTAATGATGGTGATGGTTCTACCATCAAGAAATATTTTAACACCAAGATATTCAGCACTTGCATTGTCACGGTTGTCATCGATCACTTTTGATGGGATACTATTTTTTATGTAAATACCAAGTCCTCTTGTAGAGGGATTAGCAATATTAGGTTTGTCGTGATATGTGTATCCTGCAATTTTTGCATAACGAGCATCAGTTCTAACTTCCTGGAGGCAACACACATCAACATCTTCCGAGTGAAGATACTGAGCGAGGGTCGCCTTGCGTTTCTGTAAGCTGTTAATGTTCCAGGTAATGCACTTTAACAGATTATTTTGATCCATCGATCATCACTTGACCGTTTCCAAGGCCCACTGGATGTTGTCGTTGCTCGAGGAAGAGCGCAAAAATCCTCTCCTGGAACTGCACCATCTGTTGCTGCATCATGAACATCATCTGCTCCATCTGCTTGAACAACATTTGTATCAAATCTTTCATTTCCCTGTTGGATTCTTGCTTTTCCTGCTGCGGTGAGGGAGGAGCTGGAGCTGGTGATGGCGTCGGTGCTGCAGCTGGCACTGGAGCAGGAGCTGCAGCTGGTGCTACAGCTGGCGCTGGAGTGGGTGCTGCAACTGGAGTAGAAGCTGCAGCTGTCGTTGGTGTTGCAGTTGGAGTAGGTGCTGCAGCTGGTGATGTGGCCGGTGCCATGGCTTTATTTGCAGAGGCTTTCAGAGTTGACCTCTGCAGGTGTGGGAATTCCCGCACGTCATTAAGACGAGGGGCTAGGCGGGGTTTATTGGGGGGAGGGGCTGCCTGCTTTTTTTCATGTGATGTCCTTCTGTCCTTCGGGTAGTAGGCGCATAATGGCGAGTTGGCATTATGCTCCTGACGACAGTTCACACATTTCCGAGGGATGATTTTACCTTCAGAAATTTTCTCTGCGCACTCTGAGCTTTCATGCGAAAGAGCGCAGTATCGGCACCGCGGTGCCTCTCGTGGACACGCACGTGCCCCGTGTCCCCACTTTGAGCAATGGGAGCAAAACGGGGTCAGAGATTTGAAGACGGCACACCTAAAGGGTGCCATGCCCTCCACCATTTTGATAGTTTTGGGGATTACCTCCCCCTCGTATGTTATGATGACTCTCTGGGTCATCAATCCATTGATCTTCATGCGTTTGGCATGTACGACGCGTTCATTGTAAGACGTCATTTCATCTGTTTCGATTTCTCTTGGGACGTCGAACACAATAACATTTGTGCACTTGCCTTTTCCATACACTTTCGCCTTTTCTAGAATTTCGCCAGCTGCACCGGCAGTGGTTATGTGGGCAAGAATTTGTTCATTTTTACATCTCACAAACACATTGTTTCTCCCAATCTTAAGTTCAATGGACCCCTTTGTCTTGTTGTATGGGTCCAATTTTAAAGCCTGGGATACCCAGCGATACTTATCCCCGTGTGTCCGAAGCTTTGTGTCGGCTTTAAAATGTGCGCACAGGTGTCCAGGGGGCGTAATTTCTACAGAGTCAGGTAGTAGTCTTTTTGCTTTTTTCTTTATTGGTTCCTGGGGGAGGCCACTGATATCTTCCTCACGGAGGACACCATATCTACCCTCGGTTTCCATGGGCGTGTCTGTCATTATTTCGTTTGAGGTCGGGGTCATTTCCTGAAGAAACAGGGCCCGACCTGACCTCCCTGTGCAAACCCAGGTGCACACACGGGCCGCTTACGCCGCGCCCACAAAGCACATCTGTGTCCGTACGTAGTGAGAGAGAGAGAGAGAGAGAGAGAGAGAGAGAGAGAGAGAGAGAGAGAGAGAGAGAGAGAGAGAGAGAGAGAGAGAGAGAGAGAGAGAGAGAGAGAGAGAGAAAACAATTTTACGAAGTGAGAGATGAGAAAAATATATTTTGACTAAGTGTAATTGTAACGTATTGGGAAATCTGGCACACGATGGCATCCACATCCATTGTAATATACTCCCTGATATAATTTTAGACGATACTTTACATGAACACAAATTAAAGATGAAACACGATCTACGGTTTATAGAACAGAGGTGGTAATAACTCCAGCCAATAATTTCTGTAATATGAAGGCGTTACTCTTTATATTTGTGGTTATTGATAGTATTTACATAACTAGGCCCACGTGCTAGAGTGATCACAGTGCAACCAAAGGCAATGTCTGTAATTACGAAATAAAGCGCCCAATTATCTCCCTCTTATCTTTTCCACATTATTCCGAAACATGCAAGCAAGTGGTAACTCCCCCCTCCCCCCTTCATATCAGGTTAGAATTTCAGGTTGGAATTCCAAGTACACAGCTGGCCTCCATTCTCACAGACACTTGAGGACTAAAACACCTGTTGGATTACAGGTTCGGCTAAAAATAATACTGTAACATAAAAGAAAATTATTGAATTGCCGGCCCCAAGTGTTCTATAAATTTTGTCCTTGTATTCACACCGCGAAACGTTTATCAAAGTGTGACCTTGTGTTAGTGTGTCACCACTCTGCCTTCAACCAGTATAGTCACGTGTATAGTATATATTTGGAGGTATTAACATGTGCAATATAGATCTAAGCACGTACAGCCCAGTCTTAAGTCAAGAAATATATATATATTTTTTATGATGATCTTTATTATCGAAGAAAATGAAAAATAGTAAGACAGCTGTTTTCAGATAATTTTTGTGCTTTTAACGTATATTTTTTTTCCTTTTTTCAAGCCACTCAGTCCACCTGTTCGCACAAGTTAAAGCGAACAAAGTAACTTTTGTTTTTACGTATTTTCTTAAAACCAAAATTCAATTTCAACTTAATATCATCTTTCCTAAAACCAACGTGTCGACATGACAAACCACAACAAACGAATAATACGAAAAATGAAATGATTTAATCCAACATTGCTCTTTTTAACTGTACAATTCTAAAAATAATAATAATAATAAATAAATACTAATCATTTTTACCTGTTAAGAACGATGACATTTCTAAAACAATAGTAATATCTACTATTAATTTCTACCTGTCAAGAAATATGACATTTCTAAAACAAAAATAATAAATACTATTCATTTCTACCTGTCAAGAAATATGACATTTCTAAAACAAAAACAATATCTACTATTCATTTCTACCTGTCAAGAAA
>NC_091566.1:2775131-2780131 GCF_042767895.1 Penaeus vannamei
AGACACGCCCACGGAGAGATCACAACCGCCCACCCAGCCCCTCGTCTCGGTACACCCGCCCGCCGGAGAGGAGACACGCCCACGGAGAGATCACAACCGCCCACCCAGCCCCTCGTCTCGGTACACCCGCCCGCCGGAGAGGAGACACGCCCACGGAGAGATCACAACCGCCCACCCAGCCCCTCGTCTCGGTACACCCGCCCGCCGGAGAGGAGACACGCCCACGGAGAGATCACAACCGCCCACCCAGCCCCTCGTCTCGGGAACCTCGCCCGCCGGAGAGGAGACACGCCCACGGAAAGATCACAACCGCCCACCCAGCCCCTCGTCTCGGGAACCTCGCCCGCCGGAGAGGAGACACACCCACGGAGAGATCACAACCGCCCACCCAGCCCCTCGTCTCAGGGAACCTCGCCCGCCGGAGAGGAGACACGCCCACGGAAAGATCACAACCGCCCACCCAGCCCCTCGTCTCGGGAACCTCGCCCGCCCGAGAGGAGACACGCCCAAAGTCGCTCTCGAGGCCTGAACCGGAAGGAACTAAGCTCTGACGGGTGCCAAGTGTTGTTGTTTTTTTCCCCCGTCGCCTCAATAAAAAACAAAAGACAAAACCTCCCTCGCGCACTCACCTAACGGCCGGAATCTCACAGATCCCGTCGATCGATTAAATTCCTAATCGTTTCGAGATGATTCGATGCCGGGAGATATCTTCCTCTTCACGGTTCATGATCTACCAGCAACCGTGGAAAAATACATTTTTTTTTTGGCCAACTATATTTTTTTTCCCACTTTTTAGTGGAAAATACATTTTTTCCCACTTTTTAGTGGAAAATACATTTTTTTCCCACTTTTTAGTGGAAAATACATTTTTTCCCCACTTTTTAGTGGAAAATACATTTTTTTCCCACTTTTTTGTGGAAAATACATTTTTTTGGCCAACTATATTTTTTCCCCCACTTTTTTCCCTTCGAGTTGAGAGCCGCAATCGCTTCTTCTTTTAGCCGTAGGAGTGCCATTAAACCATAATGGTAGGCGCAACCGCAGATTCACAGCGTCGCCGCAGATGACACAACCGCAAATATCTCTCCCTGAGAACCGTGAGTATGACGCCTCTCCCATTTTTTCTCATGAATTAGAGGCTCAAAGACAAACTGCGTCAGGATATGCGTGTATATACGTATATGTATATGTATACATACATACACACACACACACACACACACACACACACACACACACACATATATATATATATATATATATATATATATATATATATATATATATATATATATATATATATATATAAAAGCGATGCAGTGTCCCCTCCTCCGGTTCGCCCAAGAGCCTCCGGGAAGTAAACAAAGTAATCGGCGCCGACCGCAAGACAGGAAGTTCCTTACGGCAGCAAAGTGGCAGCAGGAAGCCAGCCACTCCGTAAAGCCACTCCATGGTCGTATATCCATCCTTTTCTTGGTCTTTCCAATTCACGCGATCGCCTTTCAGTCAGAAGTAATTAGTGAGTGGTCTTTTCAATTCACGCGATCGCCTTTCAGTCAGGAGTAATTAGTGAGGATCTTGAGAACAATTCATTCATTTTTGATTGTCATTAAAATCAGTCGATGATTATTCACTTTATTTCTCGATTATTTTCCTGTGAATGGAGAGTCCAATTTTGACAGGATTTACAAAATTTAGGTTTATCAATATGCTATTTTTTCGCAATTAAAATTAAATTAAATTAAAATTAAAGGAGTAATTACAGAAATTGTGTATTTAATTAGTCTGAAAATGTGATTCTAGAACATATGATTGTTGTGTTTCATATGTTGTCACAATGACAGAAAAAAATCAATTACTATTATATAATCATAGAATTTATGTTGATCAGGGAACGTCAATGGCAATAATTTCAATGTTAATATTAATAGTAATGATAAAAGTTCGTAACTGATAATATAGTAGTTAGCAACAATAATAATAATAACAAAAATAAAAATAACAAAAACGATAATAAAAACAACATTAACGATAATGATAATAATAATAATAATAACACCTATAATAATGATTGCAATGATAACAATAATAATAATAATAATAATAATAATAATAATGATTATAATAAAAAAATAATAACAATAATAACAATCGTAATAATGATAATGAAAAATAATTATAATAACAATGGTGATAGTAATAATGATCATAATTAAGAAAACAAATAACTGTAAATTGTGGTAATAAACAAACAATAACAATAAGTGCAGCTACAATAATGTTGATAATTATCAGTATGATGACGACAACCAAGACAATCATCTGCACCATCCGTAGTACAAATACGTGTAAATGATGGTAAAATCTACAACATCTCTCATTAAAAGCATTATTCCCATTCACATCAACAACACACTTCCATTTCACGGGCGACACCAGACGAACCCCAGGCGATTCCGAACAGCGGGTGACCACTCCGAGCCCAAGCCAGCCGCCGAGCCCAGTAAACCCCCTTCGCGACGCCGGCGGCCAGGCGACGCTGAGGGGCCGGTCACTGACTCCCCCAGTCGGCCTTCACTCCCGGAGGGGGAAGGGGCGGCCCCGGCTTGGAGGGAGACGGACCAACCGACTAGAACTCCCAGGCTGGCGAAGGAAGAGAACATCCGAGGCCAATTAACGGAGGCTCAGCCATGATGGAAGCTTTTGGCGTTTGATCAAAGGGCGCGCGAAGCAGGAAGGAGACTTCCCACAGCGGCTTAACGGCGACGTGGACAAAAGAACAAGTTCGTTTCGCCACCGTTACTAATTGGCCGCCGCGCTCCTTGGCAGCATCTCGGCCCGACAGCGTGATGGTATCTGCCAGTTATTATACGTCATGATGTAGACAAACCACTTTCACGGCCATTAACAGAAAAAGCCTTTTCCGAAGTAGCCGTGACGCCGCCGGGAGCTGCAAGTGAAAGCCGGGTGTTCCATAACCAAGGGAAAATTCGCGAACTTTCGCTGCGTCCATAAGAAGCCTGCGTGAAGCAAAATACCTTGCAACTCCACACAATAAAGCCCATAAATTGCAATTGATTATTTATGTCTAGTATTGTCGTAACGGGGGTGTATGACGGCAAATTGACGTCACGTGATGCGACTGGAAGGCTGCCGGGAGTCATGCACCGCCTAACTGTCACATAAACTCTGGGAACTTCAATCGCATGTTAGTACTTACATCGTTTCCCTTATCAAATGAATGGGTATTTGCGGTGAGTAATCATCTATAATAGGAATACGTTCTCTCTCGGAAAGAGTTGCATCCTGGTACAAAAAAAAAAAAAAAAAAAAAAAAAAAAAAGTCACTTTCGAGAAGCGAAAAGCATTCTTATTATCCAGTTTCACTTGCACGCATGCTAGTGTTTCTTGTGTCATGTTTGCTTTATTTATGGTGCTTTCACTATCGCCAAATTATTATTTTTTTTTGCTCAATTTACACCTCGCCTTTGTGTGACTATTTACGAAAGGCTTGTAAATGTATATTTGTTCCTGTGTCCATGTCTCTCTCTCCCTTTCCCTTTTTCGCATTATTTTCACACTGACCAATCCCGTTCTCTTAAATTCAAAAGCATTTTCCCACGAAATGACATAACACCCTCTTCTACTGAATAATTTAACATAGACCTTGTTAGGGACTTGGCAGCTGACGGGGAATCTGCACGTTGAAGTCACTCTATAGGCGCCGAGGCTGTCATGATCCAATAAATCTGTGGATTTTCCGAAGAATCCTCACTTAAAGACGATGCTGTGTCACGCCATGACTACTGAGACGAGGTGACAGAACCGTTAAGCAAACACTCGTACACATCGGAATATTGCACCTATTAATTCATGTTATTTCCTTCAATCTAAAAAAAGTGTTATTTGTGTACTTGTACTACATACTACAAGGGAAAAGAAATGGAAGGGAATACCTGTTTTAGGACTAAATCGGTTCTGGATGCTCATACACATCGGAATATCGCACCTATTAATTCATTGGTTATTTCCTTCAATCTAAAAAATAAGTAATATTGGCGTACTTGTACTACATACTACAGGGAAAAGAAATGAAGGGAATACCTGTTTTAGGACTAAATCGGTTCTTGACCCTCATACACATTGGAATATTGCACCTATTAATTCATTGGTTATTTCCTTCAATCTAAAAAAATATATATATTTGTGTGCTTGTACTACATACTACAGGGAAAAGAAGTGAAGGGAATACCTGTTTTAATACTAAATCGGTTCTGGACGCTCATACACATTGGAATATCGCACCTATTAAATCATGTTATTTTCTTCAATCTAAAAAAAATGTTATTTGCGTACTTGTACTACATAAATACAGGGAAAGGAGTGATGTGAATACCTGTTTTTTAATACTAAATCGGCTCTAGACGTGTCTGTTTTAGCTGTACAGACAGATGTGTATATATTAGTTACGAATATTACTTTTTCGTATAAGCACATACATGTTTGTAGCAAGAATGTAACAGGATCTTTCGCTCTACAATGCTAAGATGCAACAAAGGAACATACAGCATGCAGATGTTCACTGTGTCACTATATTCGACTTGAACCGTTGTAACCGAGGATGAACACGCATAAGCTCATATACACGCACTCCTATACTCACGCACACGTACACCTGACCTACTAATGCCATCTGGTACTCAGTATGTGTCAGGCTTTTGTTCTCACGGCTTGAATCGACTACTCTTGCCACTTCAATCTTTCCGCTTCGCTTCTTGATGCTACACTATCTTCCGCCTTTAGAGTCTTAAGGCTATTCATTTCCATGTGTCATGCAGGCGTGGCATAGTCAACACATTAGGGTTAAAGCTGATCTGAAAAGATTTATATCTTTTGCAGTTGATGTTTTCTCTTAATGTGAGGTCCTTTCCAGTGTACATGAATACTTCCGCCTGTCCACATGTTTCGTTTTCTTTGTGGTGACTGCGGTAGTATGCAAA
>NC_091566.1:2817631-2822631 GCF_042767895.1 Penaeus vannamei
TAACGATCGGGTCGGCTACGGAAAGAGACTTTGCCCATTCTTTTTGGAGACATTGCTGAAAGAGAAGTGTTGTCAGAGTCAGGAGCTGTGGGGGATCACGAAAAATCGGTCCCATTTGGCTGGACTAAATAGAGTATAGGATATTAGTACAGATGAGGGTGGTAGAAGGACGGGGACGTATGGAAGAGGGAGTATTGTTGAGGGAGGTAGTATTACGGAGAGGTGGAGAATAAGGCTGTAAAGTAGTAGTAAAGGAGGATGGGGTGATTGGTGAAAAAGGTTGTGGGGGTAGAGGTGATGTAGCTGAGGAAGTTGGGAGAGTAAGAATGTCTCCTGGAGATTGAGGAAACGACCGTGAAAAATTAGTCGAGTCGAGGGCTAAGGCCTAAGGTAGGGGAGATCTCCAGCATTGGTTCCCAGTCTCCTTCTCTAAAGCCCCTTCACGACAACAACGAACAAGGGATTGGGGAAGAGGAGGAGAATGGTTAATGGTTAAAATAAATGTGCTAGATATCTAAGGTCATACAGCACTATAGGAAGGTATAGTAAAGGGGGGATAGTTGCTATGTGTCAACTATCTAGAGTAGTGTTGAAAGGTTGAAGATAGGAGGAGGAGAAGAAAAGACCATATAAAATTCGTTGAGGCAAGGGTCGAGGCCCAAGATCGGGGCAATCCCATACATTGGGCCTCTGTCTCCGTCTCCTAAGCCCCCTATGACAACAACGAGCAAGGGATTGGGGGTGGGAGGGAAGGAATATTTCCTGAAAGTTGGATAATGATATGGGTGGGTGACTTGTAATGGACTGAGCTGGCACATGAGCAAAATGAATCTCATGAATCTATATTTTATTTAAATTTATTAATATACTGCATGTTCACTGAAATTTTTGAAATTAATAATTAGCAATTATTATGGAGCTACACAGACCTCCATAAACTTTTCCCGAATAATGGAGAAAGGTAGTTGGGAGCTTTATGAATACCAAGTTGATATTGACCAACCCAACAGTTGGATACAAAGCGACTATGAAAACAGCTGATAGTTTTAAAATAATAACATGAGGTGTGCACATACAAATATAATCTAATTCAAAATGTGTGTGCATATCAAATATATAGTACGAAATATATATTCCATTATTTGTTATGAGAAGCCTTATTATAGTCTAATCTGCTCATTTGATAAGACAGTTCTGAAATCAATGATGGAAAAATAAAAACTTGGTTTCCCAATAAAAAACTGTATATTCATCCTTGAACTTTCGCTGAATAAAGTAAAGAATTGCATAGCTGGGGAATGTTCACTGTGTTTTGGAATGTTAACATGGGTATAAATATAATCATAGCTTAGCATCATCAAAATGTATATCACATGTTAATTCAGATAATAAAATGAACTTCTAAGCGCATGATTATCAAGGAAAACAATATATAGTAAAACGAAAAATGAAACCTTGCCATTTAGACAGTAGTAACAAGTAAAAAACAAAACTTACGTAGATGCTTTAAAATAACACATCTACTTGTAATTCATGTGATTCCGATTAAGTAAAATTTAGTAGATTTGACTTTATTTATGATGTAATTTTGATATAACACTGCAAGTCACTCAGCTAGAGAGTGACCTACTCCAAAAACTTGTGCTTTGTACCATGTTAAGATTTTTTATCTGGACAATATGTCTGATTAATGCTCAGTTAAATTTACAAGTGACCTCCAAAATCCTGAAAATAATTTTAAGGACTTTTTAAAACAAAGTGTATCATAGAGGTATTTATCATGAAGACGTACCAACATTGTGCTACAAAGAGGAGTAAGCTAATGTCATGTTTTAATATATGCCATATAAATCAGATTTCCCTAAAAAGAAGTAAAGCTGGCAATGCAGATCATATTTTAGCTATCAGTATCACACAAAATTATTTTTGTGACTTGGAACCTTTCTTACATGACCAAAGAAAAGATACACATAACATATAACTTGAAACACATTCACCACCACTATCTGAGAAGTTTCCTTCATTGTTAAGCTTAATATAAAAAAAAAGTCATTTACAAATCCATCAAATAAAAACTAGATATTGAATATAATTGGTATGGACATCTTTTCAGTAACCTATTTAGGTATATATATGAACAAATATAGCTCCCCAGTCATATATATATATATCCTCTTAATTAAATGTCACTTTCTTAAATACTTCTACAAGGAATGTTAGCAAGACAAAATATAGACACTGCACTTTCTTTACTAAATGCATTTTCTGTGTGGCATACAGAATATCCAGTCTTTCCTGATGAATTATAGAAGCTGAAGCTCAAAATTAAGTGTCTCGAAATATGTTTAAAAACAATAACCTGTGTTAGAACATGCTTTTTTCCACAAAGTTTTGTCACATTTATTCTAAATGCATCTCTTTTTCCATTTCATCAATCGGAATCATCACTGTCATCACTGTCTCCTCTTCTGCCTCCTCGGATGGTCTTCTTCTGCACATTCATACGCTGGCCGCCGCTGGGTCCAGTACCGGGGAAGGTCATAAGGTCACCACTGTATTCTATGACATCAGCACGTGCAATCCTCCACTCCATCACCTCAGTTGAGAATTCATCTTTGTTGCCCAAGTCAGTGAAACCCACGACATAGTCTTTTGTCTTGCCATCCTTCACCAAGCACAAGGTAGGTAAGACACGAATCTTCAGTCTCTCTGTAAATAAATAATAGCCTTTTTAATTTCCTCCATTCGTTTATGTAATGATTTTGCTATGGATATATTACACTCTGAAAAAACAAATGAGAAAAGAATTGATAAAGAATATAATAGATATTTACAAATAAGAAGTCATAATTACCAGTCAGGAATGGAGCTTTTTCCACATTTATCTTGCAAAACTTGGTCTCTATGTGTTTTTTTGCAAGGATATTTAAATGTTTGTCAACAATTTTGCATCGCATAAACTGGTCCCGGTAGAAATGACAAACAACGTTCTCTGATTTCTTGGTGGTTTCAAAGAATTCCTTTTCTTCCGTAAGTTCAGTATACTCTCCATGACCCTGAGAAACATAGAAAATCTTTGTATGCAACTGAAAATCACATGAAGAAATAGCTTACATGAAGATGACTAACTTTAGGAACCATGATGTTTAATGCTTAATGTTTGAAACAAATAAATGCTCTAAACATCAAAGGACTTATAGCACTCTGGTAAAGTTCTGTATCGGAAAGGGTCAAGAGGAGTTCAAGACTACGATAAAATGTGTTAGATGTCAAAGATTAGATAGCGTTATAGGATAGTATGGTAGTGAAACAGTAAAAGTGGGGAGTAAGTGATCTGGAGCAAAGATTAATAGAAAGGGGAGAGTTAAGAGGGTAGAGCATTTGAGTGAATTATAGTGTATCTGTCACTGAGGAAGGTAAGGGAACAATGTTCAAGGAAAATAAAAATGGCTGTTGGAAAAGTAGGGGAAGAAACTGGGTAGAGGGGGAGGTGTTAGATGTCAAAGTTTGGTAACGTAAAGGGAAAAGAGGAAAGTAAATGGAGTAGAGGAGTAAAATGGGGAAGGTTAAGGGAGCAGAGCAAATTGCATTGTATCTGTGACTGGGGAAGTAATAGGGACGTTGTTCAAGGAAAACAGAGGTGGCTAGAGTAGGAGGAGAATAATTTGGGGGATGAAAACGGGGGACTGGGGAAGGTGATGAAGTATCAGGAAGAATGTCTGGAGGGGAGGGATCTGGAGGATACTGTTGTGATAGAGGGGATTCATGTGAATATTCAAATTGGAGCAGTAGAGAGGGTGGGGGGTTCGGAGGGTGTGGGAGAAAACTTGAGGAGGAGGAGGATGGGCATCTGCAAATACTTTAAACGTAGGAGTAGGAACAGAGGGATTCGGGGGTGGGTGAGGGAGCAGAGTGTTCCCTTGGGTCATCTTTAGGGTTTCTGGAGGGCAGTTGGGTGAAGAGGGCTAAGAACCAAAGGTTCTCTTATGAGGAGGAGAAGAGGAGATATCTGTGGAGCATCAGAAGAGAAAAGTGTAGGAGAGGATGTAGTAGGAGAGGGTGGAGTGGAACATTTAAGCTTGCCTTTTGCAACAAATAAAGTGAGGAGGAGGGGTAGGTACCGGGAGCCGTGGTCAAATGAAGGGCAGGGATCAGAAAACCATTAAAATCAAATTTAGACAGGCCTTAATGCCGCTATAAAGGGTAAAGAATTTTCATTATTGGCCATGGTTGGCTTAAATAAAATGGGGAAAAGAAACAGTCTACCACTCAGGTGTCTCCATAAGGGTTAGAGTTAGGAAATTAACCAAAGGAATACTGTGCCCATGGCTCCCGGAGGCCGTCCATGATCCGACATAAAGCCTTTCATCCTTTCAGCATGGCTCTCACACCTTAGGAATGGGATAAAAGAAGGGGATGAAGAAGATACTGAAGAGGAAAGGAGAGAAGAAAAGACCAAGCAAAATTAGTTGAGCTGAGGGCTGAGGCCCAAGGTAGGGTTGATCCCTATATTTTCTTCAGTTTCTGTCTCCTAAGCCCTCCCACTACAACAACGAGCAAGGTATTGGGAGGGTTTAGAAAGCATAAGAAATTGTAATTTGAAACTTTATCAGCATTACATACAAAAGCAAAATTACAAGACATTCACACTCAAATAGCTCTTTTCTACATTTGCCAAAAACTTCTGCTCAAAAGTTCACGTGACTTAGGTATCCAATGCTACTACTATAAACAAATTTCACCAATTATCTATTCAGCTAAAAACAGTAACCAGCATCCTGCTCATTCTTAATATCTGTACTAAATCTATTAAAATTCACTAACCATTCACCACATAAAGAACTATAAACATTTGAAATAAATAATCATATTTCTTACATTTGCTATCCAGTCTTGTTTCTTCTGTTGCCTCTTCTTCATGGCAGCTAGCCTGTCTCTTCTGATGGCATCCAAATCTTCAGCATCAAGATTGTCTAATCTTTCAATCTCGGCATCCAACT
>NC_091566.1:2832631-2847631 GCF_042767895.1 Penaeus vannamei
TTAAGAAAAGTTATTTTATCGTTTGTTGAAACGTAACGGTTCGTCATTTCCTTATAATTGGTTATGTTTCATTCCGCATGATGGTGGTAATGTGCATTGAAGTCTCCTCCCATCCAATCAACAAAATGTTTCAGAGGTTCACGTACTTGGGGTTTACGTAATCCAAACTGCCTGAACCTTTATGAAGAGTTTCAATTTTGTCTCAGTGTTTTGTTTACATTGTGGGCTTCGGTCGGGGCCTCGCCTCGGAACGCTGGGACTTGCTCTGGAAAGCGTCTCAAAAGTCCGGTGTGATTACTTCCAACTGGAGGTCTTTTTCCTGGTCTATTTGCATGTATATATACTGTATATCGACTGAGTCTAAGGTATTGATACCAGGGTTGTCTGGAAGATATAGTATTTTTAAATTTCCAGCAAAAACTAAGGGTAATTTCGTCAATTCTTGGGATACCTAGCATTGTCCAAATATTTAGCATTTAAATCAGTGGTTTCAGCACATACATTCAAAATTCCAGAATCATCATGTTTTTTTCTTTTTTTTCGGGGATTCGATAAACTGATTCTGGTCATGGTCTGCCAGTATGAAACCGCTTAAAGACTATCTTGATCGCTATATCCTCACGGGCTTGAGAGAAATTCCGTAGTCAACATGACCTAACATTATTCTTCAGTTTTGTGCTATTTTCTTTTCAGTCTGACACCAACGACTTTTTAGTTGTGTTACTACAAGGTGAAATATTTTTCGTTTAGTTCATCGACTTTATATGGGCCATATAGTGCATCGCATCCTATAAAGGGAAGGAGTAAGGCTTTCGTCCTCGCAAATTTCCTCGTCGAGAAGTGTCCTAATGCAAGTTACTATTTGCCAAAAAGAAAAAACCTGTTTGTTTCTTGTCTCGTAATGAGAGTTTACAATTTCCCAGAAGTTACTTTCTTGTTCTGGCAAATTACTTCCATCACACATGTCTCTTATTTTGAGGTGAATTCAAACGAATCCAAACTACAATACTGTCACTTTACTATACGTAAGACAAGTGTTGCTGGCATCCAGACAAAAAAAAAAAAAAAAAAAAAAAAAAAAAAAAAAAAAAAAAAAAAAAAAAAAAACCCTTGAAGGCAGTACTTCAGAATCCCGGACTTTTATCAAATATACATACACATTTTTTTTCTTTTGACAAAAGAGGAATATTGGGAAGTTATTTTTTACTTTTCAATAATGACAATATCATTCTGTAGTCTTGGAACACCAGTAAACAATCAGCAGCAAGTGCTGAAACAATAGGGGCAGTAGTTGCAGCAGCTTCAGCTTCAGTAATTATAGCAGTAGCAGCAGCTTTAGCTTCATTAGTTGCGAGAGCTGTTTCAGCTTCAGTATATGCAACAGCAGCGGCGGCACATATTGCAACAGTTTCGGCAGTAGTTACAACAGCAGTAGCGGCGATATTAGTTGCAGCAGTAGCAGAAATGTTTAGATTAGCAGCGGCAGCGATAGCATTTACAGTAGTAGTTACAGCAGCAGCAGAAGCGGCAGCAAATCCTGTAGCAGAATCAGCGGCGACCGAAAGAAGCAGTAAACATTTTTCACCATAAACCTATCCTTAATACAATCAAATAAAGCCTGGGAAAAACAATCACATTCACTTACAGTAATATAAAATGGGATATGTAGACTAAGTCACTCCAATTGCAAGATCAGACGTAGATGAAGTTAAATTTAGACCTGCTATCGAAGTACGGAGACACTCACGGCAGATTTCAGTCAGCTAAGCTTGTTTACTTGAAAGATACTTATTTTTCCTAGCTTGCCTGTGTTAAACCAACTTCTTCGACTAGGAGACGGGGACGTAAGTTGAATAACTCAATTTACAAATCTCTTTGGACCGCCATACTCAAAATATATGAAGAATGATTGATAGAAATCTACACATAGCAAGACAAAGATGGAAAATCATTCTTGTACTTTCCAACAAGATTAACAGTAATCTGAAGACAGTTGAGCTAACGAGCTTCAAACTTTTTTTTATTTTATCAATGTGTTTATTTTTTTATTTTATTTATTTATTTCATTCTTTATCTTTATTTCTTTTATTATT
Source organism: Penaeus vannamei (assembly GCF_042767895.1). NCBI lineage: Eukaryota > Metazoa > Arthropoda > Malacostraca > Decapoda > Penaeidae > Penaeus > Penaeus vannamei. Next base: position 2,834,725 of record NC_091566.1, read on the forward strand.
ATTATTATTATATATATATATGTATGTATATATATATATATATATATATATATATATATATATATATATATATATATTTTTTTTTGCTGAAGGGGTGTGGGGCACATCGGGGTTATGGTACTGTACTATGAGTGCTACCCGCCCTTCCCTTCGCTCCATGGAGTATAAATAATAACACATGTAGTAATGGCAGTAGTAAATCGAGTAAAAGATTACAGTTCATAATAAAGCATTCATAATAACTTCTCTCTATTAGTGCATATGCCTATCTACACATAAAAATACGGCCATGGGAATACTACACTCCCAGCTATTAGCAACATCCGTCGTTGATTCAGAGGAATTATAGTTTTACCAGTTACAATAACTTATATAAGTCACATTGCATAACATAAATTTTAATTGGAAACAAAAATATAATTCATTTTCAAAGAGCTACACAAAAATACATTCGGAAAAGGACGAAATACATTTGTTTATAGACTTCGGAACTACCAACCCTATATTGGGTACACATTCCTAACAGTATGTTTTAAATTGATAGTGAGCTGTTTATTTAACCAAAAATTATAGTAAAGTATCAATTCAGAGATATTTTAGGGGACTTATTTTCTGAAGGTAATAATAACATCGCCATTTAAGACATAAATAGAATGGTAAGCGTTGGCACTCCTGATCGAAGTAAATAAACGAACCGAAGCTTTGTGTGAATGTCACAAAAATGCTTGGAAATCGTGAGAGGAACTATGACGACTTACATTTCCCCTTTTGTGATGAAGTCAGCAAATACGAGAAGCTCGACAAGATTGGCCAAGGGACGTTCGGGTAAGAAGTGGTGTCTTGCGTCCTGAGTGCCTTGTTGGAGAGGAGGCCAAGGCTCAGGGAAGGTCTCTGGCATTGGCTTCTGTAGGCTTGCTGCCATTTCTTTTAGATTTAGTTCCCTCTCTCCCTTTTCGCCGCGTTTTCTCGTTCTCGGTATCGGTTTTTGGTCATTGATATAACTGTCAGCTAGGTTACTGTAAGTAAAACTACATTTGGAGGATCAAGGGACATTGGGAATTAGACCAGTTAGCTTTACTGTTCAGTTTGGGAGAGGATATACAAATCAATATTCTCCTTAGTGGATCTACAGATTAAAGATCAATGAGTTAGTTATTTATAGATGGCACCAACACTAAGAGACCGTTGTAAAATCATTAAAGTGTATGTAATCTCCAACAAGATCTTTATTGACAAGGATTATTGCCTTAGGAAAATTTGACAGTAAACAAATTACATTTTTGTGTATTAAATGTGAATAAATCAGAAAATGGATAGCATTTTTATCACAATACTTATAATTGAGTCTCAATAGTGGGTAATTTTTAAAGGAAAATTGATGCTAGTACTTGCCATTTTGAAGTAGGACTGTTTCAGGAAATTGAAAGTACAGTTATATACACTAGAGGAATATAGAGGATCCTTGGAATTTTAGAACCAAAATTTGAAAAGAAATGAGTATATAAAGGATTCAGAGACAAACTGTAGGGTGTATTTTTTTAGTAACACTTGAGGTCTAAAATTAATATTGATACTAGTAGGGTATAAGCTACCAGGACATCCACGTTAGGTGAATTCTTTGCAAAAATTGGCCTGTTTATGATAGATTACAATAGTTTCATGTGTTTTTGTTACTGGCTAATAATGATAGTTTGTCTGGAAGGTGAGAGAGGTATTATCAATAGCAAAGTAGCTCTATAGGAAAGATTGGAAAAACAAACTTCAAAACTTATCATAACAGAAAAGTAGACGAGAAGAAAACCATTAATATTTTAACATTTCATTTGATATACTGCACCCAGATGGTTGAATATTGTTTTCTTGCACAGACTCCATATTATCTTTTAAGTTAGTCCATAACTCAGTGAAATAATGATAACAATGAGTAACATGTTATTTTAATTTTATTTTGGTAAGATTAAATTTTCTGTGATAACAACCTGTGCCACCGGTCGTGGGTGGAAGGTATAGGATCCTAAGCATAGAAATATTGTACTCTCTGAAGCCATGGCTTATGGACGGTACATTTCACACGTATTTTGCTGAAGAGGCCTTTCCTAAATGTCCAGTGAGTTTGTTCTGCCAGCAAGAGCTTTGTGCATTTATGGCGAGTTAGTCTTGTCATCCCTTGCTTCAGCCGAAGTTCTCATGATGGCATATACCCGTCACCCTGGCCCTCAGCCAAATTTCTCTTTGAAGGCATGTTCATTTCACCTAGCCCGCAATCCATAATTTTTCATGTTGTGATGGTCATGTCACCTGGATGATAAAGGTTGGTACCCCACTCCCTATCCAACATGTTTAGGAGACTTATAAGAAATCAGGGTTTAGGGAGACAAATTGTATGAAATGCAGTTTCTAGCTAATATATGATTAGAATTTTTTGGAGGATAAACTTCCTTGCTATATTTTTTATCAGTACTGAAACCAGTACAACCATTACACACACAATCCCGTAACCAGCTCTGAGCTGTTTGTTAAGTACATTAAGCAACATGATACTGTCCTTGCTTACAGGAGGCTGGTTTATTTAAAGGCAGTTTTCTTATGTATCATTGTCTATACAGGAGCTAAACTTTCAAGAACTGTTTTTTTTTCCAGTTGAAAGCTCTTTATTTTAGAAGTACATTTGAGTTTTTGATAGAACTACATCAGTTACTTGAAGATAGAGAGACCTACTGTGAGGCTTATATTTTTACATCTAATAACTTAGAGAATTCAGTATGCACTGGACTTTTTTTTGGTGTTTTGAATTAAGTTTTATTGGCATGTGTGATGTGTTTAGAATATTTCAAGTATTTATTGCAAAATAGAAAACAAATAGAGAATTGGCACTAAGCGGCAGTTGGTAAGGGGTTTATTTTAGATACCATTGGATGCATTTTTGAAACCTGGAGGCCTTAGCTGAATGACTGATGAATTCATTAAGGCAGGTTAAGTTGAATATTTGGCACATTTGAGAAATAGCCTCAAAGTATTCATAACCGTTCATAATTATGAATCAAGGATGGAAAATTTAGCACAGATGTAAAAATCTAATGAAATTTGAGGAGAAGAGAAAAAAAAGACAGGGAGGAATTAGGCCTGGGGATAATGCCACCTGCATGTGGTCACTCCACTGGCCCTCCACCACCCAATGCCTCGCTGCATCTCTCCCCCTCGTCTTTGCTGCTCTCCTGCTTCTCCTCTTAATGGTTGTTATGTCCCTGATCCTGCATTCCCAGTTCCTGTATTTCCAGCTTTCCCATGCACACATTTCCATTACCTAGCTATTCATAGCTTCATTGCAATCAATCAGTTCATCATACAGTTAACTTAACTAATTAATAGAGGTTCTTTTAGGTACATTTTCCTCATTCTTATCATTGCTGTCTCCTCTAATTGCTTGCTACATACTTACAACCATCTGCACAATTTCTAAGTCAGCATAATGATGAACAGTAGGTGCAGAGGTGCATTCTCATCAACCTAGTAAATGTCGGCAGGTTATGATAAGAACGCTCGTTTGAACTTCAGCAACAGTGCTAAGATGTATATTGTCTTCTAGATTAAACGAACAGTAATTTGATTAATTTTCTTTTTCAGGGAGGTTTTTAAAGCCCGTCATAAGAAAACAAAGAAAGTTGTGGCTCTGAAGAAAGTTTTGATGGATAATGAGAAAGAAGGGGTATGTATGCATTCAGTCACTTCAGCATTCATTCAAAATTTGAAAGTTCAATGGATATCAAACTCAGAGCATTTCATTCAGGATATTTAGTATTTAGTGTTGTGTTGTTTTTAAATCTGAGCTACTGCATTAGACCATATTTTATTGGTGCTGTGTATGATTTATATTTTTTATATAGTGCATACTGTTACCAGGTTTTAAACCCTTTTAAGAATAATAGGAAAAGATACATCAATTTGTAATATAAAAATATGGCTGCAACTTACTACCTATTTTTCTTTCAGTTTCCAATCACGGCACTAAGAGAAATCAAGATTCTTCAACAGCTAAAGCATGACAATGTTGTTAAGTTGAATGAAATTTGTCGCACTAAACGTAAGTACTTTATTGACTTTATTGTTCCTTTTCTTATATTGTAATGACATGCTTCTATATGCGTCTGGATAAAATAGTAACTAAAGTTGAACATAAATTTGGTATGTTCAACTTAATTTTGGTATGAATATACTCAAACTGTCTTTTTTCAATATTGTCATTATAATAATCTTATGAAAGAGTCATACTATACCAGTAATGGTGTATTATTATCGTTAACACTAAATATATTTCTTTCAATTGACAGCATCAGCATATAATCGATATCGCTCAACTTTCTATTTGGTGTTTGACTTCTGTGAACATGACCTGGCTGGGTTATTGTCCAACTACAATGTAAAATTCAGCCTTGGGGAGATAAAGAGGGTAATGCAACAGCTTTTAGAAGGCTTATTTTACATCCACAGTTGTAAGGTGGGTTGAAGATGCAAGTGGTTTCATAATTTCTTTTTAGTCAAATTTGTATTTTGTTCATGTTCATTGATGACTGATTAATGTAGCATGCACACAGGAAAGATATTATTTTGTTTTTGTTAAGTTCTATTTGCTGTTATTGAATTTCTCCAGCTTTTATCCTTTTTATATAATTTTTCAAAAAAAATCTTTACTTTTGAGAAAATCATGGTCTTGGCCAGAAAAAAATGTGAAGAAACGTCTACCTTTGTATTAAGGGAAGTCCATGAATGAAAATCTTGGAAATAGCGAATGAGGAATTTAAATTTCTTTCTCTTATTTCACTTGTTTATTTCAATTGTCATAGTTTGCCTCAGTAAAACACTCATTGTTCCTGTACAGACAGAGTGCTATATCTGAAGTTTGATTATAATCCCTGTAATGTGCAACAGAACTATTAGATCAAATATTTAATTTCAGATTCTACATCGTGACATGAAAGCAGCAAACGTACTCATTACCAAATCAGGGACTCTGAAGCTTGCTGACTTCGGTCTTGCCAGAGCTTTTTCCCAGCGAAACGGTCAGCCTAACAGGTAGGATGGAAGAGTTTTTCTGATGTTGTTTGACTACACCTTACTTGAACACCTGTTAGATGTTTGTACACAATTACAATAAAGGAAGTAAACAAGTGAGACATTGCAAAGGAAAGAAATTCATCAGAGGGAGGCTTGAGAGCAGATAAAGTCATGAGTAAAGGCAAGCAGTTCAGGCACACCAGTATGTCAAAAAGTGTATGTACATTGTAGGATTGAAATGTGGATAATACAACTTTTTCAGAATTTAATTTTTTATGAATTTAAACTACATATCACATATTATTTGTAAATATAAATCAAAAAGGTTTTCTCAGCTGATTCATTGTCCCTGCACAGCTTCTCCAGTGGACTTATGAATGACGAATTACCCAGTTGCATAATAAGTTGCTTATGTTCTTGACTTGTTAACGGTCCGGAATGCACACTTGAGTCAGATGGGGTAATCCTCTGAAGTTGATATGAAAATTTGCAGAGAATATACAGTCAGAAATTTTGACAGGTTGTCTTAGATAACTTTAAGTAGGATTGTTTATTAATTATATCCCAGATTGATATTCATATTCCAAAAAATGTCACACTTAAACCTTCATATTTCATGTTTCCATTACTTTCTGTATTTTTTTTTTTCTCTCTCTCTCTCTCTCTCTCTCTCTCTCTCTCTCTCTCTCTCTCTCTCTCTCTCTCTCTCTCTCTCTCTCTCTCTCTCTCTCTCTCTCTCTCTCTCTGTCTCTCTCGGTCTCTCTGTCTCTCTGCTCTTACTGTCACTCTATCATTCTCTCTGTCTCTCTGTGTGTCTGTCTCTCGGTCTCCTTGTCCTTCTGTCTCTCTCGGTCTCTCTGTCTCTCTGTTTCTCTGTCCCTCTGCTCTCACTGGCACTCTCTCTGTCTCTTTGTGTCTCTCTGTCTCTCTCGGTCTCTCTGTCTCTCTCTCTCTCTCTCTCTCTCTCTCTCTCTCTCTCTCTCTCTCTCTCTCTCTCTCTGTCTCTCTCTTTCTGTCTCTTTCTCTCTTCCTGTCTCTTTCTCTCTCTTTCTTTCTGTCTCTCTCTCTCTCTCTCTCTCTCTCTCTTTCTGTCTGTCTGTCTGTCTCTCTGTCTTTCTGTCTCTCTCTCTCTCTTTTTCTTCTCTTCCTCTCTTGCCCTCCATTATCTCTCCCTCTTTGTCTCTGCCCCTTTGTCTCCTGGGCATGAAAATAGTGTCTTCTGTGTAGCCAGAGCTCTTCTAGCCATGGCTCACAAATGGTACATTCCACCTCATTTCCGGCGAAAGTAATGCATGAGTCCCTTCCTAAATACTCACTGCGGCTAATGTTTCTCCTAGATCTCTGTACATGTATCATTGTCACCTTAGCCTCCAGTCAAATTTTTCATAATGGCATATTCCCATAACCTGGCCCTTAGTGATATTTCTTCATGACCCAACAATCATGTCACCTTAATTGAATGGGTTAATTTCAGTATGTACAGAAAATTTGGTTCATATGATAATCACTTCTCTTTTAGACTGGTGTGATACATTTCTAATTTGATTTTCTTCAGTTAAACAAAGTATGTGATTAGCAAAAACACATATTGACAAATTAATGTTTCTAAAAAAAATAAAAAAAATCCAGGTATACCAACCGAGTTGTGACACTGTGGTATCGGCCGCCTGAGTTGTTACTCGGGGAGAGAAACTATGGGCCTCCTATTGATCTCTGGGGTGCAGGTTGCATTATGGCAGAGATGTGGACTCGCACTCCAATAATGCAGGTGAGTGGCACGAAGTGCTGAAATACCTCTCATACTTCATGTTAAAATGACTTCATGTTCAGTAATGAATTATCTTACATATTTTGGAATGTTTTCCACATAGTGTATAGGCTTTAATGGGCAATTCTTTTGAAAATCTTTGTTTATTCTCTCTACTAGGGAAGTACAGAACAGCATCAGCTCAATTTGATATCTCAGTTATGTGGGTCAATAACTCCTGAGGTTTGGCCGGGTGTTGAAAACCTTCCGCTTTACTCTACAATGGAACTTGCCAAGAACCACAAACGGAAGGTTAAGGACAGATTAAAGCCTTATGTTCGAGACCCACACGCATGTGACCTTATTGACAAAATGCTGACTCTTGATCCCTCAAAAAGAATTGGTAAGTGTGATTACGTGGTTATACCTTTTATCTTTCATTTATGTAAGGTGCTGTGAACATGTTAGGGAGGCAGAGAATATAAGGTAATGAATGTTAAAACATGTTTGTGCTGTCATGAACCAAAAAAGATGAATTTTCAGTTTTTCTGTTGTCAGAAATGGACATTTCTAGTGAAAAGTTTATTATCATTTGGTCAACTGATCCATCTCACTTCTTGAAAATATTCTTTCTCGTACATGCCTTTTTGGTGAGCTAGTGTAAGAATAAGGATTGCAAGAGTGCTCTGCCTCGGAACCTTTTTGTTAACTCTTTTGTTGAGCATGATGGGCAAAGGTATGGGTAGTAGGACTAATGTTTTTAGGAACGTTATAGGACTGATGTTTTTATGGCAGCTTTAGATAATGGGTGGAAAAGAAGTAAAAACCTCCTATTCCTAAAAGTAATTATTAATAACATGCAGTCCTGATATCTAGGCTGCAGGAGGATAATTCCAGCACTAAGCATTTTAGAAACTATAGTAGTCAAGAGATTTGTTTATCTTTGACATTGAGTGTTCATGCATTATTGATATTGTAGATTCATAAATGCTTATTGTATTTGAATAGGAAAGAATTTTCTGTGATGTAAAAATTAGGCAACACTATAGCTTTTCTGGCTGGGTGTGTGCTGTGTAGAGCTGGCCCACACACTCGCTCACTAAAGTAGGTTATGATGTGTAAACACATGGTATGTCATTATGTCATGATGGCTCTAGGCGTGGCCGCACTAAGGGTTAACCAGTGTTAAGATATATTTCACATTTTTCCTTCATAGATGCTGATACAGCTTTAAATCATGACTTCTTCTGGATGGATCCTGTGCCTAGTGACCTGGGAAAGATGCTGTCCCATCACACCCACAGCATGTTTGAATTCTTGGCACCTCCCCGTCGTGGGAGACAACAGCAACAACAGCAGCAACAACAGCAGCAGCAACAGCAACAGGCACCAACAGCCCATGCCTCCCAACAGCCCCAGACATCACAGTCGTCAGCCCAAGGCGGTTCTAGAAGAGCAGGTCATAGGCCATCAGGCTCCTCTAGTGTTGCTAGTATGTCTTCGTGTCCAGAGAGAATATTTTAGTTTTGTGTGTTTTCAAAAACACAGCATTATCCACAAAAAGACAGCATTGGAGAGAATTAATATCTTTTCATATTGCAGGAAGAACAAAAGGTATTTTCATTAAAAAAGAAAATATGAATGTTTTTAATTACAGATCTGTATTTTTTTATTAGGTTGATACAAATCAGGTAATCCGAATACAGTTTCCTGATACTCATTTTTTACGAAAGGGAATTTTCTATTATAACAAAATGTGTTTGTTGAAACCAGTGGGAAATTATGAAATGTTTGCATTATTATGATATGCCAAGAATTAGGTTTAAACGTAATTAGTGTCTTAATGATTTTGTATGTTTTTTACCGTATGTTTTTATTTCTTTACTACTAATTTCCTTTACAGATGTACATTTACTTATATGTCTGTTGTAGAGGCAGCAGTTATTGAATATATGTATAGCATATTTATATTCAAATAGCCTATAAATTAATTCTACCAATTCCTCTGTCTTTTAGAAATCAGTATACCATAAAACATTTGAAATCCATTGGTGCAATATTTGCTAATTTGGATTTTTGTTTCACTCCTTCATTAAATGTAAAATATGGTTTTACATTATAGTGCTGTACAGTAGATATGACTATTTATTATAGTATGTTATTGATTCTAAAATCCTGTATAGTATTACCGTACCTGGTCTTTTTAGGTTTGTCCCTCACTTTTTTGTGGCTAGCAATGTTACCGCATTGTTCTACTTACCAGAGTCAGTATTATGATGATTAAGAAACTATTGGATTACTTTTACTACTTAAATTAGGATTCCGTGCTATATGATGCATAAAAAGCAAATGTAAGAGCCACAAATTTTACCTGGAATTCCCTGCTATGATTTTACACATATCTCTGGAAGATGCCAGATGGTGATGACAATATATCACTATTGTTTAGGTTCATTTGTGTGGTTTTGACCCAATAACGTGTTACCTGTGTATTAATGTGGATCTTAGGAAAGAAGGCGAGGATTCACTCTAGTCAGTAAGCAGTTGATACATAGCTATGCCTATAAGAGTACAAAAATACTTTTATGTTTTTATAAGACTGTTTTTGAGTAATTTAGAACAAGGGCAATACTCGGAGAACATTTATTTTTTGTCTTTGGAAGGATTCTAATATGCATATGTTTTATATGAAAGATTTTACTTTGGTATTATTACATATGCATATTTAATTTTATTTTCTAAATATAGATATATATATCTGTAAATAATTAGTATGTCATGTTGAAGAATGAGAAGTGTTGAGATATTTGCACCTAAAAACTACTGCATTTCACATTTTCTCAATTTACTTGGCTTTCTTTTTCTTTCCATCTGTCTGTCTTTCTTTTTCACATTATAGTTTATAATTTTTTGAAGAAGTACATTTTACTTAGCCCATTGGCCACAGGTAATGAACTGTCCACTATTTTTCTTCTTTTTTTTTGTGAAATTAGTTGCTGGCTCCACAAGTGCTCAGCCACCAATGACTCGAAGTAGTAGGCTGTACATGATTTCTCCCGATTTTCCCATTCCTTATATTTTTGGGAATTTTTTTTCCCTATTGCTATTAATATTGATACTGTTATTATTGTTATTGATATAATGTTATTAAAATGCCAAAAGCAATAAAGAAGAATCTTTCTGAAAATTTTGGAAAAATGGAAACCAGTGAGATAAGCATTGCTAGTTATTGTCTCGTTGGTGACTAAGCGCTTGCGGAGCCTTCTATGTGTAAACCTAATTAATAAACTAAAATTACAGTGGACATGGCATGTGTCATGTCATTCTAGTACAATGGGTTAATTTTCTGAGATATCTGTGAGCTACCCCTTAAACCAAAGAGAAAATAGATATGGAGACATAGTTATACATACCTTTATTTCACTGTAATTCATACATAATTAGTAAGGTAGTTATGATTCATAGTTCAAGATAGAAAATTGATAGAAAGCAGACCTGGCAGACAGTTGCCAGTATTAAAGGACTTAAATGATTAGTGGATGGAAGTGTCAGCAAATACGTTTTCTATATTTAGTGTAGGGGATAGATTTAGAAATACGAGCAAGATTTAAAGGTTTAGATAATCATTTGTAGTTGGGAAATGCAATCAGTAAATCTAAAGTGAAGCACTAACATGGAAACAGTTGTTTAATATGAACACTATAGTATTTTGAGGCATATTTTCATATGATAGGTATAGTGTGTTCAGTCGTTTAGATGTATTGGGCATCTCAAGTTTTATATGCTTTACACTTTGAGATAAAGTAGTATATACAAAAATGATTAGTGACAGCAAATCCACAAAATTAAGCTGTAAAGATTTTTTTGAATAATTATAGGGAAAAAAAAATTAATGAAGACTAATATGTCCTCTTTTAAAAAAAGGGAGATTGAAACCCCTTCCTCTCCTCCAAAAAAAAAAAAAAAAGTTAGGATAAAATCCTACCAGACCCAGTAATAGGAAAAAAAAATTGTAAGTACAGTTTAATTATTTATTTTTTGTATAGAACAGTAGATCATCCTGACAAGTCCATTCAAGAATCTTGTTTAAGGCATTATTTTCCCAGTGATATCTGATTCATAAAGTTTTCAGAAGTAGATAGGTACATTCTCTTTGGTTCAATGGGGCCATTGTTGTGTGTTAAGCCAGAATGCACACGGGAAAAGACAGAATCTTCAATTATTTCATATTTTTTTACGAAAAGGCTTGTCTTAGAATTGGCGTACAAGAGAAATTTATTGGTTATATATATTTTTTTGACATGTCACTGATGATTTTCAGTGATTTTTTTTTCTTTTTTTTCTTTTTTTTTAAGATTATTAAATCCTTACAGGTGTGGAAATCAGTTGATGTGTTTAACTGTAATTCATAATTATTTATTACATTATGATTATAGCTTTGCAATGTAAAGAAGTTTGTCATATGAGCATATACCCCTCTCAGGGAGTAGAAACAAATTACAAAAGCTTTGAAGATGAAAGCTAATACAGTACTTTGAAGGTGTCCCACAGAAATAGTTTTCTGTAAATACGTTAGAGTTCACTCTAATATTCACAGATATTATTTTTTCCATGACAGCTACTCTGCCACATTTGTAAAGCAAGTCCTTCTCTTCCTTGGCAGGTATATTCTTCAAGAGTTGTTATGTTATTTGACAAAAATTCAATGATATGTATACAGTTTCATTGGTGTATAACATTTTATTTCAAAAATGTTTATGTTTGTACAAGTCTTTCTTTAGATCTGGTTAAGTTAGATGGAAATTTTTAGTTTTTGTTTCATTGAATACAAGGGATCTCATTATCTAAATTATTTTGAAAGCAATCAAAATGTAATACAGGCACAGATCTAGACACGTTAGACCCAGAAACACATGGTATACCCGGACCCGGACAAAGACACAGACACAGGTGACCATATACTCAGACACTTGCAGGTCCAAATACAGACATACAGAGACCCAGAAATACCCAGATGAACACACGCACACACACACACACACTTACACTTACACATACATTTACACGCATACTTACAGTTACATGCACACTTACAGTAATTCGCACACTTACACTGATGCGCACACTTACACTGATGCCCACACTTACACTGACGCGCACACTTACACTGATGCACACACTTACACTGACGCGCACACTTACACTGACGCTCACACTTACACTGACGCGCACACTTACACTGACGCACACACTTACACTGACGCACACACTTACACTGATGCACACACTTAAACTGATGTGCACAGTGACACTGACGCGCACACTGACACTCATGCTCACACTCTTGCACACATGCACAGGAGATACACACCCGCACACGCACACGCACCCGCACCCACACACACCCGCACACGCACTCACACGCACACGTACTCACACGCACATGCACACACACGCACATGCACACACACGCACATGCACACACATGCACATGCACACACACGCACATGCACACACACGCACATGCACACACACATATGCACACACACATATGCACACACATATATGCACACACACATATGCACACACACACATGCACACATGCATGCACACACACACACACACACACACACACACACACACACACACACACACACACACACACACACACACACACACACACACACACACACACACACACATTTTTTTTTTTTTTTCTGTGAACTTGCAGCATATGCTGAATAATAATATTCCGGGTGGAGCAGATTATATCTTTAATGAATGCTTTATTTGTATGTATTTTGTTCCATAATTACATATTACACTGTATTAAAATGTTGCCAGACCTGTTAACTATTGTAAGAAAACTGGAAGGATGAAAGTGCAATTGTTAGATCTAAAATATATTTGTATTTTGTTAAGATTTCAAGATAATTATTTAGCAGTACATGTCACTGTTGATTGATATACCAGCCACGGCAGTCTTCATCCCTTTCCTTTTATAGATTTACTGTTGTAATAAAAAATATAATTTGGAAAGTTTAGTTATTAACCTTCAAATATATTCATACGTAAAAAGGGGGGAAAATATTTCTATTAGAGAAATAA
>NC_091566.1:2852631-2867631 GCF_042767895.1 Penaeus vannamei
ACCTGCACGTTATCATGCAGTTCAGGTGACACAGGACACGTATTCCAGGTAGTTCATTGAACAGAGAGAATTCTTTACTATGGTCGTTATCATCATCCTAAAATTTACTGTTATTACTTCGCGATTCGTGGTATATCTTCACGAATCACGACTAAATAAGGAAAATAAACTAGTGAATACTAGTTTATTTTAAACTAGAAACCAAGTTCTACGGCAGTTAGCGCAGCCGAATGAGAAAGGCTGGATCAGTAGCAACTCGAGGAGGTGTCATGGCGTCTGTTTTTGATGCTTGTTCAATGAAAATAAAACCATTAATCACATTATTTCCCAATATTTTTGAAAATCGCAAAGACCAAATATGATCACATTCACAAAGCATCCATAACTTATTTCGTGACGTCATCAAAACAAAACCCCCATGTGCTTTCTTTTCCCAAAAATATAGAATCAGACGCCATGACACATCCTCTAGTTGCTACTGATCTCTGGCTTCTCCCGCAACCGAATGCCGCGAACTCTCCGCCACTGCGACAACCGAGCAGATGTCCTTGAGAATTATGGAACTGTCCATCCCTCCTAAGCTCGTAGTCTTTTGCCAGTGTCGCTAGAGGCAGTTTATACCGTATTGAACATAGGATTATGAACCTAGGAGGCGTGCGTAAACTACAGCCTCTCGGTATTTTATACGGAACAAACACGCAGCGTTGTACGAGTGGTAGAGGTCTGGCCGGCATTTTCTTTTCTTTTTAACCCCGTCTCGTTTATCGACGGAGACAGAGAGGCGCGGGTGAAAAAGCGCCGTCTTGGAGCAGCAGCCGGCGACCGTGGATGTATCGGAGCACGCACACACAAATTGAAAGACACACACACACGTACACGGACACACACACACATACTAACACACACGGACACACACACACACACACACACACACACACACACATGCACACACGTACACGGACACACACACACACACGCACACACACACACACACACACACACACACACACATATAATTGTCAGAATACTCAACATAATATTCGAAAAAATATTATTCATCCCACATTTACATCCTATATTCTCAGTTGTTCTATGCTTTCATACTTAAGTCACGTGATGCATCCTCATCGTTACTTTTAATAATAATAAAAAAAAAAAAACGTTAGTAACGATTATTGCAAAAAAAAAAAAAAAAAAAAGGAAAACAAGGATATATATCTTCACAAAACAAGAAAAAACTTATTCATGATAAAAACAGAAACACAGATATGCTAGTTAAGCGTTTTCTCTTGTGAAACAAAGAAAATCCGGTTCTTTATGACTGAAAGACGCTGATATATGGCTGTATTTCTAAAGTTCTTATACCCTGTTCTTCGTGTGTATTACGGGCGCGAATCCAGTGAAAAGGATAAAGGCAACAGACGGTACATTTGGGATTTTATTACTTTCTGCCTCACTTTATTTAACTTTCTTCGAGAAAGTCCGCTAGGATAAGTACAGTTGTTTTTGTCACTTAGCGTTGACATTCACCTAAGTCTAAACTTTATTGAATGCTTAACTGGGCTGTAGGTATGGCATTGTTACGTACACACACACATACGCACACACACGCGCGCACGCACACACACACACACACACACACGCACACACACACACACACACACACACACACACACACGCGCGCACGCACACACACACACACAGACACACACACACACACATTGATTGACTGACAGACTGACTCACACACACACTACTGACTGACTCACACACACACACTGATTGACCCTCTCACACACACACACACACCACTGACTGACACACACACACACACACGCACACACACACACGCACACACACACACACACACACACTGACTCTCTCTCACACACACACACACACAAACGCATTCAAATTCGCAATCAATAACCCTCATTCATGTCCCAGACGTCCATTATTCAACAACAACTTGCCTCTGTTGAGTTGCCCCTTAAAAAAAAAAAAAAAATCCCCTCAAAGTTTACCAATACCGGCCAAGTCTTCTTCCTCAAAACGGCCAAGTCTTCTTCCACAAAACGGCCAAGTCTTCTTCCTCAAAACGGCCAAGTCTTCCTCCACAAAACGGCCAAGTCTTCTTCCTCAAAACGGCCAAGTCTTCTTCCTCAAAACGGCCAAGTCTTCTTCCACAAAACGGCCAAGTCTTCTTCCTCAAAACGGCCAAGTCTTCTTCCACAAAACGGCCAAGTCTTCTTCCACAAAACGGCCAAGTCTTCTTCCACAAAACGGCCAAGTCTTCTTCCACAAAACGGCCAAGTCTTCTTCCTCAAAACGGCCAAGTCTTCTTCCACAAAACGGCCAAGTCTTCTTCCTCAAAACGGCCAAGTCTTCTTCCTCAAAACGGCCAAGTCTTCTTCCACAAAACGGCCAAGTCTTCTTCCTCAAAACGGCCAAGTCTTCTTCCACAAAACGGCCAAGTCTTCTTCCACAAAACGGCCAAGTCTTCTTCCACAAAACGGCCAAGTCTTCTTCCTCAAAACGGCCAAGTCTTCCACAAAACGGCCAAGTCTTCTTCCTCAAAACGGCCAAGTCTTCTTCCTCAAAACGACCAAGTCTTCTTCCTCAAAACGGCCAAGTCTTCTTCCTCAAAACGGCCAAGTCTTCTTCCTCAAAACGGCTAAGTCTTCCACAAAACGGCCAAGTCTTCTTCCTCAAAACGGCCAAGTCTTCTTCCTCAAAACGGCCAAGTCTTCTTCCTCAAAACGGCCAAGTCTTCTTCCTCAAAACGGCCAAGTCTTCTTCCTCAAAACGGCCAAGTCTTCTTCCACAAAACGGCCAAGTCTTCTTCCTCAAAACGGCCAAGTCTTCTTCCACAAAACGGCCAAGTCTTCTTCCACAAAACGGCCAAGTCTTCTTCCTCAAAACGGCCAAGTCTTCTTCCACAAAACGGCCAAGTCTTCTTCCTCAAAACGGCCAAGTCTTCTTCCACAAAACGGCCAAGTCTTCTTCCACAAAACGGCCAAGTCTTCTTCCTCAAAACGGCCAAGTCTTCTTCCACAAAACGGCCAAGTCTTCTTCCTCAAAACGGCCAAGTCTTCTTCCTCAAAACGGCCAAGTCTTCTTCCTCAAAACGGCCAAGTCTTCTTCCTCAAAACGGCCAAGTCTTCTTCCTCAAAACGGCCAAGTCTTCTTCCACAAAACGGCCAAGTCTTCTTCCACAAAACGGCCAAGTCTTCTTCCACAAAACGGCCAAGTCTTCTTCCTCAAAACGGCCAAGTCTTCTTCCTCAAAACGGCCAAGTCTTCTTCCTCAAAACGGCCAAGTCTTCTTCCTCAAAACGGCCAAGTCTTCTTCCTAACGGCCAAGTCTTCCTCAAAATCAGTTTTCCCCCTAAATTCGCAGGGGAGGGATTCGGTGTCGGTTCGTCCCCGCTTCGTTCGACCCCGCTTCGTTCGGCCTTGATTCGGTTATGCGAAAATCCAATTAATGGCGGGAAATGCTGAACGCCGGTGATGGATGGCTTCTGGCGCGGCTCGTCTTCGCGTCATCTTTTGTGCGTAGTGGCGGTGGGGCGAGGAACTCTCTCTGTCTGTCTGTCTGTCTGTCTGTCTGTCTCTCTCTCTCTTTTTCTTTTTCTCTCTCTCTCTCTTTCTCTTTCTCTTTCTCTTTCTCTTTCTCTCTCTCTCTTTCTCTTTCTCTTTCTCTTTCTCTTTCTCTCTCTCTCTCTCTCTCTCTCTCTCTCTCTCTCTCTCTCTCTCTCTCTCTCTCTCTCTCTATATATATATATATATATATATATATATATAGTTTACATATATATATATATATATATATATATATATATATATATACACATATTTGTGTATGTGTGTG
Source organism: Penaeus vannamei (assembly GCF_042767895.1). NCBI lineage: Eukaryota > Metazoa > Arthropoda > Malacostraca > Decapoda > Penaeidae > Penaeus > Penaeus vannamei. Next base: position 2,856,502 of record NC_091566.1, read on the forward strand.
TGTATGTGTGTGTGTATGCGTGTGTGTGTGTGTGTGTGTGTGTGTGTATGTGTGTGTGTGTGTGTGCGCGTGTGTATGTGTGTGTGAGTGTGTATGGGTGTGTGTATGTATGTGTGCGCGCGCGTGTGTGTGTATATGTGCGTGTGTACGTGTGTGTGTGTGTGTATGTATGTGTGTGCGCGCGCACTATATGGTAAAGTGATAGCGTTCCCATCTAGCAGTGTTGCTGACCCGCGTTCTATCCCGCACCGCCAGTGGATGGTAACCCCGGCAATTCCTTACACGGGGGGGGGGGGGTAGTTTAAAAGCACAATAGACAGCCATTATTTTGATTGAAGTCACAAGACCCAGTCAAACAAAGCCTATATTATCATGATTATCATTAGTCGTTGTAGTAGTATCATGTACATACAAATATATATACATATATACATATACATGTACGTATGTCTGCATTCATATATCGAATATTTACTTTTTTTTGTCTTTTTCTTCTATTTTCTTTTTATCTTCCAATGATTTTTGCTGCATTTATATATATAATATTTCCTTTTTTTCCATTTTCTTTTTTGTATTCCTTTGATTTTTGCTTTCTTTTCATTTTTTTCTTTCACTTACTTTATTCTATTTGTATTGGATTTCCTTTTTGCAAAGGGTCGCGCCTGCCTCTGCAATTGCCAGGAAAACACGGATATCTTTCAACGGGAAAAAATGCGGAACCGAACAGTTTTATCTCAATGCCGAAAATAGATACTGACTCGGATCCTTTTACTGTGGATTGGCTCTAAAAGTCACCTTTGTTTACTTAGAAATAGTGTATATATACATACACACACACACACACACACACACACACATATATGTATATATATATATATATATATATATATATATATATATATATATATATATATATATATATATATGTATGTATATACCATGTTATTTTTTATCTCAATCTGTCAGTCTCTCTCTCTCTCTCTCTCTCTCCATCTATCTATATATCTGTTTATCTGTCTATGAATATATATGTATATGTATATCCATGTATGTTTATGTGTGTTTATACACGTGAACATATACATAGACTTACTATTGTATATTTGTATATTCACTTATTTGTTTTTGCATGACATGATATCCAGATTGCATGCATATTCAAGCAATTTCCTTCAGACACCAACATAAAACCGAAAAACAAACAAGACAAACAATTCGTCGAGAATATAGCGAAGCAAAGCGATCAGCCAGCAAATTCCTTTTCACAGACAAGACGCCGTTAATTCCTCCGTCGACGCCTTCGACAGTAGACGATTAGTCCCGAGCACACACACGAGGGCCTGAGATCCCGGCGGCGGTGGCTGAGCCTGGCCTGAGCCGGGGTCTGGTATTGGCGGCCATGATCAATATTACTGCAGGGATGCGCGACCCTCCAGCTCATTTCACGCACGCACACGCTGCCCTACAGAGACAAACACGCGTGTACGGTGGCCTATACTACACATACAAACTGTATACGCGAAAGAAAGATCATTGTTTACGCTTATACACACACGCAGACACACACACACGCACAAGAACACTTGGGCTTTACACAGACACGCGCTTGTTTTCCGCATATATATCGCAACACATTTACACGCAGAGGTAGAGTAATAGAAATTATGCAGTCTCACGCTCGTCCAGAGTGTACATGCAAATCCAACCCCTTCTTCCCACACACGAAGAAATACGAAAAATCATCGCTTTTATTGAAACTAGATCCCAGAAATTAGCGATGTGGAAAACCCGTACTGAATTCCACTTATTAGCGAAGATATAAAGCGCGTATTGCTCTTACGGGAGAAAGGACACGACCTTGCCAACAGCGGCTCTCGTGACAAGAAAGGGTTAAGGTCAGTATCACATTTCAAGACACACTGATAACTGGCGACGCAGACCTCTTCCACGAAGACCTCTGCGCGTCATGATAAGATAAGGTCCCTCTCGACTCTCTTTTAATCTAAGCTAATTGGGAAACGCTGGCGAAATGGGCGTGCGAGGAGGGCGGGGCAAGGGCGGGGCAAGGGCGGGCAGATGTCAGTGGGTGCTCACGAGGGCGTTGAGGACATAGGAGATGGGCGTTTCAGTGAAGATCCTTGGGTCGCGAAACGGATACGGGAATCGGCCGTGGGAGCGAGGACAGGCAAACGGGAGTCAACTTAAAGGACGTTTGGGCACGTTTTTTAAAATGCTGATAACACTAAGAATAATATCTATAATAATATAATAATTATTTGTTTTTGATGAGGATAATAATAAGGATAATATCAAGAATGATAATAATAATGACTATCATTATTGTTTTTATTGTCAAGATGATGATATCAATGACAATAGTAATGATAATAACAATAATGATGTGATAATGATAATGATAATAACAACAATAATGATAATGATAGTAATAAAAATGATGATAGTAACAATAGTGATGATAATAATAATGATAATAATAATGATAATGATAATAATGATGATAATAATAATAATAATAATAATAATCTTATAATAAAGATAATGATAGCGATAATAATAATAACAATAACTACGATCATAAGAAAAAGTAAGAAAAAATCAACCACACACACACACACACACACACACACAGACACACACACACACACACACACACACACACACACACACACACACACACACACACACACACACACACACACACACACACACAGACACACACACACACACACAGACACACACACACACACACACACACACACACACACACACACACACACACATACACACACACACACACACACACAAACCGCCCAAAACCCGCAGAGGACACAGCACGTAGCGAGGAACGAGGAACACGTACGGAGTGGGCGTGGTCGCAGGAGGCCGACGGAGTGGGCGTGGTCGCAGGAGGCCGACGGAGAGCCAACGACGCCTCCATGAGCCGCCTCGAGAGGTTGAGAGACGCCCTCGGGACACGCCCGCGAGACACGGCAGCTGCGGGGCTCGAGGTCGGGAATTTTGGGTCTCTTCTGCGGGAGAAAAAGACGAGACGAGACGAGACGAGAAGAGGCGAGAAGAGGCGAGACGAGACGAGACAAAAGCAAAACCAAAACCAAAACTAAAACCAAAACCAAAACCAAAACAAAACAAAAACACAAAATAAAAACAAAAACAAAAACAAAAACAAAACAAAAACCAAACCAAACCAAACCAAAGACATAAACCAAACCAAACCAAAACCAAAACCAAACCCAACCCAACCCAACCCAAAACCAAGACCAAAACCAAAACAAAACTAAACCAAACAAAAACAAAACAAAACAAAAACAAAACTAAACAAAAAAAAAATCGTAGTGTCTTTTCCGTGATGTGTTGATGTGATTTTTTTTTCATTTTTTTCGTATTTTTTATATTGATTATTGTCATGAGGATAGTGAAGATGGTGAAGATAATGATGATGAGATAAAGGAGGTTAATTATATTCTCAGCGTTATTGTCTTTATTGTAACATTATTGTTATGATTATCATTTTTGCTATTAAAGTTGTTATTGTTTTCATTATTGCTATTACTCCTAATAATTATTATCATTACTTTTCATTATTATTATCATCATTCTTATTCTCATTATTATTACTATTAACAATGCTGTCATTATCATTTTTATTACTATCAGCAATATTAACATTATCATTATCGTCATTGTTATCTTTATCATTATTGTTATAATCGTAACTAATTTTATATTTTCTGTTATCATTATCATTATCATTATTAACATTATCATCATCATTATTATTATTGTTATCATTACTATCATTACTATTACTAATAACATCATCATCATTATCATCATCATCATTATGATTATTATTAGTAGTATTGTGAATGTTATTCTTATTATCATGATCATTATTTTCTTTGCTATTATTATCATCATTATTGTTATTGCTGTTGTTATTGTTATTATCATCATTATTACTATTATCATAATCATCATCATCATTATTACTGTTACTACTACTACCACTATCATTACTATTATAATCCTTATTATTGTTATTATCAGAATTTTAATAGTTATTATATCTTTCGTATTACTATCATCTTTGTTATCATTATCACTAGCGTTAACATCAGGATCGTTGCTATCATTATTGTTATTATTGTAATTACTTTTAACTTTTTTATCATCATTGTTATCATTATTGTCATTACTCTTATTATTATCATTATCTCTACTCTTATCATTATTATTATTGTTATCATTATCATTGCTACTACCATATTATTGCTATTATCATCATCATCATCATTATAATTTTTATCATTGTTATTATAATTATTGCTATCAGTATTATTAATATCATTATCAGTATTATCACCATTATCATAATGATACTGATACCGGTAATAATGAAATTTTTGATGATGATAATTATAAATAATCTGATTAGATAATAAAGTTTCCTTCGTTTTTTCTAAATCTATATATCTTTATTTATAATTCATATTAATTATTATTATTAATCAATTATTAATTAATAATTATTAATTAATATTAATTATTATTAAATAATTATTAATCAAATTTAGTTAATGTATGCACAATGCACCATGGATACCCTGTATTTACCTTTTCTATGGCAACGGATTCCCACGGCCGCGTGAGACCCCTGTGGGACCCGACGAGGAAATCAGACACGCACCAACGCAATCAAAACTCCAATCCATATCAGATTAGGCGGGATTGGCACGGGTATTATCAGCTCATTGATACGTGAAGCTCGTTTGCGTGTCATGATCCATAACGCCGGTCCGAGGCACGAGAGCGGCTGGGCAGAACAACGCCACGCGAAGCACCGTTTCATAACAACGATGTTCATGATTAGAATACGTAGGAAATGTTCTTGTTTTAATGTTTTTTTTTTTGTTTTTTTTTAAGCGCGTTTCTGTGTCGTTGTGGTAAATGTTTAAACGTTCTTTGCTTTAAACGTTCTTTGCGATGCAGAGAGGAGAGCGTCGGGTTTTTTGCATATTGCGGTGTTTCGAAATACGAGTCACGAATTTTTATTTTATTTTATTTATTTATTTTTTTTTTTACCCTTCCAGTGACATAAGTTAAACGAGAACTTGAAAAATATATTCCTGGGGAAAATAAAAATAGCATTCCCCCGAAAGTAAAGAATGGAAAAAAAATGTAGAGAAAAGTTGATAACATGACGGAGCAAAACGAAAAATAAGTTGACAGAAGAGAAAGATTAAAAGACCGACCCTTTTTTTATGTCTGTCTGACGCGTAGTAGGTTCAAGGTTAGGCTTTTCATCTTCAGCTTTTCCTTGACGTCAAACTAACGTCGACGATTTGATGTTTATCTTTATACCATTATGCAGGTGTAAAGAAGGCATTTCCGTTCTCACACCGGCGATTTCCCGCCATTTTCCTTGTCTTTTCCTTTGGCCGATGTGATCTAGAAACTTCGCCGCTCCTAACTTCCTCTCTAGATTTATATCTGTCCTGGTATTACAAGAAAAAATAAAGGATACGGACGAAAAGTATTGAAAAAAATAAACACGAACATGTTTTAACAAAAGCGTTTTGATTTACGAGTCCTGTGATTACTTAATGAATAGTTACAGGACCAAGGAGTATCATTATCGAAATCAGCAGTCGCAATAACCAGCAATTTTATCTATCGAGGCTATCAAATTAGGCAAACCATCCTTCATTACCATGAAATCCTCCCTAATTACCACCATGAGTATCAAATACATCATTATCGCCAACACTGACACCATTATGGCTTCAAACAGACTGCTATTCAGAAAGAAAATGCGATTCTCCAAGGCAAGATTCGCGGTCTCTGCAAAGTGCCTCGCTGTCATGGCGGCGGTGAGCTTTTATGCGTGTGTTGTGGGAGTTCTCTGTGGCTTGCGAAATTCTGGGAGTCTGAATGCGTTTTAATCTGGCTGAGAAATGCTTGTTATTAAAGGCATGAAGACAGCGGATGGAACGCTCGAGGTCTGTGCTACGTCAGCTCCTTTCTGGTTTTGATTTTGTGTGTTTGTCTCTTGTCTCTCTCTCATTTCTCCTTTCTTTTCTCTCTCCCTGTCTGGTTGTCTCTTCTCTATCTCTCTTCTCCTTTCTTCTCTCTCTCTCTCTCTCTCTCTCTCTTTCTTTCACTCTCTCTCTTTCTTTCTTTCTTTCTTTCTCTCTCTCTCTCTCTCTCTCTCTCTCTCTCTCTCTCTCTCTCTCTCTCTCTCTCTCTCTCTCTCTCTCTCTCTCTCTCTCTCTCTCTCTCTCTCCTTCTCCCTCTCTCTCTCTGCCCCCCTATTCCTCTTTCCCTCTTTCTCCCTCCCGCATTTCTCATCCTTCAAAGCTACTTCCTAGTTCTCTTTATGGATGCGGCAGTCACTGCTCTTTTCCAGCGACGCAAAACAAGATTGTAAGACCTCTCTTTACGGCCCCAAGTCCCCCTTGCTAATGCTTCGTAAAATATGAAAGTCGCGGCCCAAGTTATTTTCGTTCCCGGGCCTTTTACCTCGCGCAGAATCTCCGTATTTACTATTCATTCTCTTCCGCTCTCTCCATGATCTATTCTCTGGCTCTGTCCCCCTCCCCTCCGCTCTCCCCCTCTTTTATTCTCTCCCTCTCCCCTCGCTTCCCCTATTTCCCCTCCTCTCCATCCCTTACCTTTGCACGCGGCCCCGGTAATGAGGCGCAGGTACACAGACAGCTCGGGCACGAGGCGTCACGCGTCGACTGCTCTGCCACGTGTCTGCCATGTCCCTCCCCCCCCCCTCCCCCCCTCCCCTCCCCCCTCCTGCCCCTTCACTCTAATCTTACGTCACGTCAGCAACGCCCAAAATATACGTCATGGATGCGGCCCCCACCATCAGCAGCGATAAAATGAACGGAGAAGTTACCATTACCTGCGACTGAGAGAAAACCCGTGATATTGCAGAAGTAGTTGTACAGAAGCAAAGCCGATGGGACAACGGGGTAGTAATGACGCTACGAGAGGGAACAAACAAGCAAATCAACACCCAACAGCATTAACAAACACATGATACTGCAATACACCCAATTATCTCTTGTTCCTCTCCCTGCAATACACCCAATTATCTCTTTTTCCTCTCCCATCCCCCTCCGTCCCTACTACCGGCTTTTCCTCTCCCTTCCCCCCCTCTCCCTACTACCGGCTTTTCCTCTCCCTTCCCCACCTCCCTGTCTCTACTACCGGCGTTTCCTCTCCCTTCCCCCCCTCCCTGTCCCTACAACCCGCGTTTCCTCTCCCTTCCCCCCCCCCTCTCCCTACAACCGGCTTTTCCTCTCCCTTCCCCCCCTGTCCCTACAACCGGCATTTCCTCTCCCTTCCCCCCCTCTCCCTACAACCGGCTTTTCCTCTCCCTTCCCCCCCTCTCCCTACTATCGGCGTTTCCTCTCCCTTCCCCCCCCCTCCCTACAACCGGCGGTTCCTCTCCCTTCCCCCCCTCTCCCTACTACCTGCGTTTCCTCTCCCTTCCCCCCCTCCCTACCTCTCCCTTCCCCCCCCTCCCTACAACCGGCGTTTCCTCTCCCTTCCCCCCCTCTCCCTACTACCGGCGTTTCCTCTCCCTTCCCCCCCTCCCTGTCCCTACAACCCGCGTTTCCTCTCCCTCCCCCCCCCTCCCTACTACCGGCGTTTCCTCTCCCTTCCCCCCTCTCCCTACAACCGGCTTTTCCTCTCCCTTCCCCCCCTGTCTCTACTATCGGCTTTTCCTCTCCCCTCCCCCCCCCCCTCCCTAATACCGGCGTTTCCTCTCCCTTCCCCCCCCCTCCCTACAACCGGCTTTTCCTCTCCCTTCCCCCCCCTCCCTGTCCCTACTACCGGCGTTTCCTCTCCCTTCCCCCCCTCTCCCTACTATCGGCGTTTCCTCTCCCTTCCCCCCCCTCCCTACTCCCTTCTCCCGCAATGACCTCCGCCCCGCCCTGTCCCCAAGGAGCAGGTACAAGGCACTGCAGTATCCAACATGGCTGACCGCCCGGGGCAGAACGGCGCCTCCCTGTCTACCCGCACGCCGCCGCCGCCAAGACTCCACGCGCTGCTTGCCGCGGCGTCCTTCGCTCTCCCTCACTCGCAACCCCCCCCCCCCCCCCCACGCGGTTCCGGGGCGCCGCTGCTGGTGCTCGTTCCTCCGAACCCTTTTCCCAGGCCCTCTCGGAACGACAGGAATCAAGCCGGCTCAGTCACGGGAGGCGGCCTGTCCTCGGGGTCGTGATGAGGACCCGGCCCGACACGTCATGGAGACATAATCTACATCTAATGCCGCCTCGACCTCCCTCCCCGGCCGCTGCTGTGTCCACATGACCGGGGCGTCGCGGGCTCGGATCAATAAGGCACGCCCGCTCTTACTGCAGTTGCCTGACGAGGCCCGTTGTTCATGGCCCTCCAGACTCCTCCCTCCGCGACCCTCATCCTCGATCTTGCCCTTCATTTCTTCCCTCTCTCTCTCTCTTCCTTTTCCCCTTCGCTTCTCCTTCCTTCCTCCTCCCCTCCGGCTTCACCCCTCTCACTCCTCCTCCTCTGGCTCGGCCTACGTCACCTTTACCTGGCTTCCTGACCGCCTCACACCTGAGCCTTCGCTGGCCTTCCGTTTTTGCCTTCTTCCACCAGGTCCTCCTCGCTCCTCGCCCTCCACACACCGCTTCTCTCCGTCCACCGAAACTCCGGGCGCTGCTAAAGGACTTTGCTAAAGGACTTTGCTAAAGGACTTTGCTGGAAATCGTGTGTTTCGTTTAAGAAAAGTTTTCTGTCATTCATCTCCACTTTCTCTTTGAATTCCATGGTTCTTTCCTTATCTGATCTCATTTCGTCTTTCTCTCTCTTCCTCTTTGAATTCCATGGTTCTCCTTTGCTTTTCTGATCTCATTTCATCTCTTTTTTCTTTTTTAATTCCATGTTTCTTCTTTCCTTTTCTGATCTCATATTGTTCCTTTATCTTTTAATTCCATGTTTATCCTTCCCTTTTCTGATCTCATTTCGGCTTTCTCTCTCTCTTCTCTTTTAATTCCATGTTTCTCCTTCCCTTTTCTGATCTCACTTTGTCTTTCTCTCTCTTTCTCTTTGAATTCCATGTCCCTCCTTTGCCTTTTCTGATCTCATTTCGTCTTTCTCTCTCTTTCTCTTTTAATTCCATGTTTATCTTTTTCTTTTCTGATCTCGTTTCATCTCTCTTTTTTCTTTTTTAATTCCATGTTTCTCCTTTGCCTTTTGTGATCTCATTTCGTCTCTCTCTCTCTTTCTCTTTTAATTCCATGTTTCTCCTTTCCTTTCCTTATCTCATTTCGCCTTTCTCTCTTTCTTCTCTTTTAATTCCATGTTTCTCCTTTCCTTTTCTGATCTCCTTTCGCTTTTCTCTCTTATTTTCATGTTTTCCCATTCCTTTTCCTTGACCTCGCCACCTGCTCTCCTCTCTCCTCTCCTGCTTCTCCCTTTTCCTCTTTCACCTCCTCCTCCTCCCATGGTTTTCCTTCCCCTTCAAGCCACCGCCATCTATCTTACTTAGAGGTGACTCTCCCTCGCTCTACAACCGCCACACACACACCACTTTACTCCCAAAGCGCACTCGACGCTCTCCTCATGTTGCCTCATACATCCCCTACATGTTTGCCCGCCTGTCCCCCTGCACCTACACACCTCCTTGCCTCGCGCCTCTCGCCAGCACCTGTGTGTGGAGGAGACAGCTTCCAGTTTTACTTCTCTCGACTTTCTTTTTTGGGTTTTGTTTTTTCCCTTGCCGGACTCTGGCGTGCACCCCCTCCCACCCCCCCACTGGGAGATGTGTAGCTGGGGAGGCGGGTGTGTGTGTGTGTGTGTGTGTGTGTTTGTGTGTGTGTGTGTGTGTGTGTGTGTGTGTGTGTGTGTGTGTGTTTGTTTGTTTGTTTGTTTGTGTGTGTGTGTGTGTATGTGTGTATGTGTGGGTGTTTGTGTGTGTGTGTGTGTGTTTGTGTGTGTGTGTGTGTGTGTTTGTGTGTGTTTGCTCTGTGTGTGTGCTTGTGTGTGTGTGTTTGTGTGTGTGTGTTTGTGTGTGTGTGTGTGTGTGTGTGTGTGTGTGTGTGTGTTTGTGTGTGTGTGTGTGTGTGTGTGTGTGTGTGTGCTAGCATTTCTCTCTCCTCTGTCTCTGTCTCTGTCTCTCTCTCTCTATCTATCTATGTATATGTAGAAATGTGTGTGTGTGTATGTATGTGTGTGTGTGTGTATGTGTATGTGTGTGTGTGTGTGCTCGTTTGTGTGTATTAGCGTTTCTCTCTCTTCTGTCTCTGTTTCTCTCTATCTATCCCTCTATCTATCTATATGTAGAAATGTGTGTGTGTGTGTGTGTGTGTGTGTGTGCTCGTTTGTGTGTATTAGCGTTTCTCTCCTCTGTCTCTGTCTGTCTGTCTCTCTATCTACCTATGTATATGTATAAATGTGTGTATGTGTTTGCATGTGTGTGTCCGCGCAGGCCCTTGAATGATCGCACATAAGGGTGGCTACGTGTATGGTTTGGGTAATATAAAATGGGCGCAACTCTCTTGGGATGAGTGTGACTCCCCCTTCCTGCCCCCCCCCTCCCCTGCACCCAAGATCCGCCACAGGAACCCGCAGAATCATTTCGCTGCACCTGCAAAGTGAATAATATAGTACACGCTTTCTCTCGGCATTTTCAACTTGCAGGGGTGTTCCGTGGTCATGTTGACAAACACGAAAGATGTAGTGTTTTGCGGCCTTTATGAAATCCATTCGAGTATTATTATTATCTAAATTCTCTAGTGTGGAGAGTGATCTGAAGAGGGTTAGTATGTTTTCGTTCCTTGTTCACCCTCAGAGTAAATAAGCGAGACGAGTGCTGGTACAACTGTAAACGCTGATTAAGTACCGAAGTATCTCTCTAAAGCGCCGTTACCTTGTTTCGGGTAAAAAATGATTATTTTCCACGGTACGTAATGCAAGTCAAAATGCAATTATGGTGTGGGATATGGAGCAGCTATTACTCTAATGACACGTTCAACTTTAGCGAAGTTTCCGTAATTAATTAGATTCTCAGACCTCCTTTTAAACAAGACAGAGGAAGAAGGAAAACACGAT
>NC_091566.1:2874994-2882494 GCF_042767895.1 Penaeus vannamei
TACTATCATTATTATTATCATTAATACTATTATCATTATTATTATTATCATTATTTTTCTTATCATCATTATTATCATTATTATTATTATCATTAACATTGTTATTGTTATTATCATCATTATTGTTATTATTATTATTATTATTATTATTATTATTACTTTTATTATTATTATTATTATTATTATAATCATTATCAATATTATTATTATTATTACTACCATTATTATTACCATTAACATTATTACTATTATCATTATTATCATCATTATCATTTATTATCATTATTAACATCATTATCATTATTATTATTATCATTAACATTAACATTATTATTGTTATTATTATCATTATTGTTATTATCATCATTATTATTATTATCATTATTCCTTTCAGTATGACTTCCCTTTCCTTTTCCCCTTATTTCTTCGTATTTCCTTCATTCCCTTTACTTTCATCTTCCATCTTCCCTTCGCTATTTTCCTATAGTTCCTCTCTTTACTTTCCTTCTGTTATGGTTCCTCTCTTCCCCTCTCTTTCTTTTGTGGTTTCTCTGTTTCTCTCACTTTCTGTATTTATTTTCTTCTTGCTTTATTTCTCTCTTTTCTTTTGTGGTTTCTATTTTCTTCGCTTTCTGTATTTGTTTTCTTCTTGCTATATTTCTCTCTTTCTTTTGTGGTTCCTCTGTTTCTCTCATTTTATGTATTTATTTTCTTCTTGCTATCTTTCTCTCTTTCTTTTGTGGTTCCTCTGTTTCCCTCATTTTCTTTATTTATTTTCCTCTTGCTATATTTCTCTCATTCTTTTGTGGTTCCTCTGTTTTCTTCGCTTTCTGTATTTATTTTCTTCTTGCTATCTTTCTCTCTTTCTTTTGTGGTTCCTCTGTTTCTCTCATTTTATGTATTTATTTTCTTCTTACTATCTTCCTTGGCTTCTTTCTTCTCTTCAAATTGCTTGTGACTTAACATTCTCCTTTCCTGTTTTTTTATTGTTTTCTTTTCTTTTCTCTCTTTTTTTTATTGTTTTATTTTTTTCTCTCTCTCTCTGTTTCTCTGTTTTCGTAAAGGTTCTTCTCCTTCCCTCGCCTCCACTCTTTGCTTCCATTTTCCCCTTTCTTATATAGTTCCACTTCCTCCCTTAAATTATTTTTACTTTTCTTTTTCTTCTTCTTCGCCGTACGTCATTCTGCCTCTTTCTCTCTCGTGTGGTTCCCTATCTCCCCTCACTTTACATTTATTATTTATTATTTTTGTCTTCCCCTTCTTTGTCTCTCTTTCCCCCTCGGATGATCTTTATGATTCCCCTTTCCTTTCTCATCTTTCTTATTTCTCTTGCTAATTCCCCGTTTCTTTCCTTTAGCTAATTGTCCGTGTTCCTGTCCTTCTTTTTATTCCATTTCCCTTCAATTGCATTTATTCACTTATTCACTTTTCCCTGTCTTTTCTTCCCCTGTCCCCTCTTCCCTTTTATGGCATTTCTATCCCTCTTGCAAACTGCCGATGCTAATAATTTTAGGCAACGAGGTTTATGAATTTATCCATGAATATGTAGTTTATATCCATAGTTTTCTCTCTCTCTCTCTCTCTCCCTCTCCCTCTCCCTCTCTCTCTCTCTCTCTCTCTCTCTCTCTCTCTCTCTCTCTCTCTCTCCCTCTCCCTCTCCCTCTCTCCCTCTCTCCCTCCCTCCCTCTCCCTTATGACCTCATGGCAGGTTCTGTGACCAGCGCCCCAAACATCGTAATGAATGAGCATGTTGATGGCGACTTTATGAATTTATCCAAGAATATTTAGTTTATTTATATAGCTTGCTTGTCTCGTGGGAGTGTATGAACTTATCTTATCCATGAATAGTTTATATCCGTAGTTTTCCTGTCCCGTGGGAGTGTATGAACTTATCCAAGAATATTTCGTTTATATCCATAGTTTTCCTGTCTCGTGGGAGTGTATGAACTTATCTTATCCATGAATACTTAGTTTATATCCATAGTTTTCCTGTCCCGTGGGAGTGTATGAACTTATCTTATCCATGAATAGTTTATATCCATAGTTTTCCTGTCCCGTGGGAGTGTATGAACTTATCTTATCCAAGAATATTTAGTTTATATCCATAGTTTTCCTGTCTCGTGGGAGTGTATGAACTTATCCAAGAATATTTCGTTTATATCCATAGTTTTCCTGTCTCGTGGGAGTGTATGAACTTATCCATGAATATTTAGTTTATATCCATAGTTTTCCTGTCTCGTGGGAGTGTATGAACTTATCCATGAATATTTAGTTTATATCCATAGTTTTCCTGTCTCGTGGGAGTGTATGAACTTATCTTATCCATGAATAGTTTATATCCATAGTTTTCCTGTCTCGTGGGAGTGTATGAACTTATCTTATCCTTGAATAGTTTATATCCATAGTTTTCCTGTCTCGTGGGAGTGTATGAACTTATCTTATCCATGAATATTTAGTTTATATCCATAGTTTTCCTGTCTCGTGGGAGTGTATGAACTTATCTTATCCTTGAATAGTTTATATCCATAGTTTTCCTGTCTCGTGGGAGTGTATGAACTTATCTTATCCATGAATATTTAGTTTATATCCATAGTTTTCCTGTCTCGTGGGAGTGTATGAACTTATCTTATCCTTGAATAGTTTATATCCATAGTTTTCCTGTCTCGTGGGAGTGTATGAACTTATCTTATCCATGAATATTTAGTTTATATCCATAGTTTTCCTGTCTCGTGGGAGTGTATGAACTTATCTTATCCTTGAATAGTTTATATCCGTAGTTTTCCTGTCTCGTGGGAGTGTATGAACTTATCTTATCCATGAATAGTTTATATCCATAGTTTTCCTGTCTCGTGGGAGTGTATGAACTTATCCATGAATAATTAGTTTATATCCTTAGTTTTCCTGTCTCGTGGGAGTGTATGAACTTATCCATGAATATTTCGTTTATATCCATAGTTTTCCTGTCTCGTGGGAGTGTATGAACTCATCTTATCCAAGAATATTTAGTTTATATCCATAGTTTTCCTGTCTCGTGGGAGTGTATGAACTCATCTTATCCATGAATATTTGGTTTATATCCATAGTTTTCCTGTCTCGTGGGAGTGTATGAACTCATCTTATCCATGAATATTTCGTTTATATCCATAGTTTTCCTGTCTCGTGGGAGTGTATGAACTTATCTTATCCATGAATAGTTTATATCCATAGTTTTCCTGTCCCGTGGGAGTGTATGAACTCATCTTATCCATGAATATTTCGTTTATATCCATAGTTTTCCTGTCTCGTGGGAGTGTATGAACTTATCTTATCCATGAATAGTTTATATCCATAGTTTTCCTGTCCCGTGGGAGTGTATGAACTCATCTTATCCATGAATATTTAGTTTATATCCATAGTTTTCCTGTCTCGTGGGAGTGTATGAACTTATCTTATCCATGAATATTTCGTTTATATCCATAGTTTTCCTGTCTCGTGGGAGTGTATGAACTTATCTTATCCATGAATATTTCGTTTATATCCATAGTTTTCCTGTCTCGTGGGAGTGTATGAACTTATCTTATCCATGAATACTTAGTTTATATCCATAGTTTTCCTGTCTCGTGGGAGTGTATGAACTTATCCATGAATATTTCGTTTATATCCATAGTTTTCCTATCTCGTGGGAGTGTATGAACTCATCTTATCCAAGAATATTTAGTTTATATCCATAGTTTTCCTGTCTCGTGGGAGTGTATGAACTTATCTTATCCATGAATATTTAGTTTATATCCGTAGTTTTCCTGTCTCGTGGGAGTGTATGAACTTATCTTATCCATGAATAGTTTATATCCATAGTTTTCCTGTCCCGTGGGAGTGTATGAACTCATCTTATCCATGAATATTTAGTTTATATCCATAGTTTTCCTGTCTCGTGGGAGTGTATGAACTTATCCATGAATATTTAGTTTATATCCATGGTTTTCCTGTCTCGTGGGAGTGTATGAACTTATCTTATCCATGAATATTTAGTTTATATCCGTAGTTTTCCTGTCTCGTGGGAGTGTATGAACTTATCTTATCCAAGAATACTTAGTTTATATCCAAAGTTTTCCTGTCCCGTGGGAGTGTATGAACTTATCTTATCCATGAATAGTTTATATCCATAGTTTTCCTGTCTCGTGGGAGTGTATGAACTTATCTTATCCATGAATATTTAGTTTATATCCATAGTTTTCCTGTCTCGTGGGAGTGTA
The DNA here is from genome assembly GCF_042767895.1 of Penaeus vannamei. NCBI lineage: Eukaryota > Metazoa > Arthropoda > Malacostraca > Decapoda > Penaeidae > Penaeus > Penaeus vannamei. The sequence goes on from NC_091566.1 coordinate 2,879,227, forward strand.
TGAACTTATCTTATCCATGAATATTTAGTTTATATCCATAGTTTTCCTGTCTCGTGGGAGTGTATGAACTTATCTTATCCAAGAATATTTAGTTTATATCCATAGCTTTCCTGTCTCGTGGGAGTGTATGAACTTATCTTATCCATGAATATTTCGTTTATATCCATAGTTTTCCTGTCTCGTGGGAGTGTATGAACTTATCCATGAATATTTAGTTTATATCTATAGTTTTCCTGTCTCGTGGGAGTGTATGAACTTATCCATGAATATTTAGTTTATATCCATAGTTTTCCTGTCTCGTGGGAGTGTATGAACTTATCCATGAATATTTAGTTTATATCCATAGTTTTCCTGTCTCGTGGGAGTGTATGAACTTATCTTATCCATGAATATTCAGTTTATATCCATAGTTTTCCTGTCTCGTGGGAGTGTATGAACTTATCTTATCCAAGAATATTTCGTTTATATCCATAGTTTTCCTGTCTCGTGGGAGTGTATGAACTCATCTTATCCATGAATATTTCGTTTATATCCATAGTTTTCCTGTCTCGTGGGAGTGTATGAACTTATCCATGAATATTTCGTTTATATCCATAGTTTTCCTGTCTCGTGGGAGTGTATGAACTCATCTTATCCATGAATATTACAGTTTATATCCATAGTTTTCCTGTCTCGTGGGAGTGTATGAACTTATCTTATCCAAGAATATTTCGTTTATATCCATAGTTTTCCTGTCCCGTGGGAGTGTATGAACTCATCTTATCCATGAATATTTCGTTTATATCCATAGTTTTCCTGTCTCGTGGGAGTGTATGAACTTATCTTATCCATGAATAGTTTATATCCATAGTTTTCCTGTCTCGTGGGAGTGTGTGAACTCATCTTATCCATGAATATTTAGTTTATATCCATAGTTTTCCTGTCTCGTGGGAGTGTATGAACTCATCTTATCCATGAATATTTAGTTTATATCCATAGTTTTCCTGTCTCGTGGGAGTGTATGAACTTATCTTATCCAAGAATATTTCGTTTATATCCATAGTTTTCCTGTCTCGTGGGAGTGTATGAACTTATCTTATCCATGAATATTTAGTTTATATCCATAGTTTTCCTGTCCCGTGGGAGTGTATGAACTTATCTTATCCATGAATATTTAGTTTATATCCATAGTTTTCCTGTCTCGTGGGAGTGTATGAACTTATCTTATCCAAGAATATTTCGTTTATATCCATAGTTTTCCTGTCTCGTGGGAGTGTATGAACTTATCTTATCCATGAATAATTAGTTTATATCCATAGTTTTCCTGTCTCGTGGGAGTGTATGAACTCATCTTATCCATGAATATTTAGTTTATATCCATAGTTTTCCTGTCTCGTGGGAGTGCATGAACTTATCTTATCCATGAATATTTCGTTTATATCCATAGTTTTCCTGTCCCGTGGGAGTGTATGAACTCATCTTATCCATGAATATTTCGTTTATATCCATAGTTTTCCTGTCCCGTGGGAGTGTATGAACTTATCCATGAATATTTAGTTTATATCCATAGTTTTCCTGTCTCGTGGGAGTGTATGAACTTATCTTATCCATGAATATTTAGTTTATATCCATAGTTTTCCTGTCCCGTGGGAGTGTATGAACTTATCTTATCCATGAATAGTTTATATCCATAGTTTTCCTGTCCCGTGGGAGTGTATGAACTTATCTTATCCATGAATATCTAGTTTATATCCATAGTTTTCCTGTCTCGTGGGAGTGTATGAACTTATCTTATCCAAGAATATTTAGTTTATATCCATAGTTTTCCTGTCCCGTGGGAGGTAAATGCCCCCAGAAGACCTCATGGCCCCAAACATCGTAATGAATGTGCATGCTCATGGCAACCAACGAGTGTATGAATTTATCCAAGAATATTTAGTTTATAACCATAGTTTTCCTGTCCCGTGGGAGTGTATGAACTTATCTTATCCATGAATATTTCGTTTATATCCATAGTTTTCCTGTCTCGTGGGAGGTAAATGCCCCCAGAAGACCTCATGGCCCCAAACATCGTAATGAATGTGCATGCTCATGGCAACGAGGTTCATGAACTTATCCATGAATATTTAGTTTATATCCATAGTTTTCCTGTCCCGTGGGAGTGTATGAACTCATCTTATCCATGAATATTTAGTTTATATCCATAGTTTTCCTGTCCCGTGGGAGGTAAATGCCCCCAGAAGACCCCATGGCCCCAAACATCGTAATGAATGAGCATGTTGATGGCGACGAGTGTATGAACTTATCCAAGAATATTTAGTTTATATCCATAGTTTTCCTGTCTCGTGGGAGTGTATGAACTTATCTTATCCATGAATATTTAGCTTATATCCATAGTTTTCCTGTCTCGTGGGAGTGTATGAACTTATCTTATCCATGAATAGTTTATATCCATAGTTTTCCTGTCTCGTGGGAGTGTATGAACTCATCTTATCCATGAATATTTAGCTTATATCCATAGTTTTCCTGTCCCGTGGGAGTATATGAACTTATCTTATCCATGAATAGTTTATATCCATAGTTTTCCTGTCCCGTGGGAGGTAAATGCCCCCAGAAGACCTCATGGCCCCAAACATCGTAATGAACGTGCATGCTCATGGCAACGATTGTATGAATTTATCCATGAATATTTAGTTTATAACCATAGTTTTCCTGTCTCGTGGGAGTGTATGAACTTATCTTATCCATGAATAGTTTATATCCATAGTTTTCCTGTCCCGTGGGAGGCAAATGCCCCCAGAAGACCTCATGGCCCCAAACATCGTAATGAATGTGCATGCTCATGGCGAATTACGGCGTGCAACCAACCAGTACAAACACTGCAGTAGTTTTTCTGGCAATAAACGCTGAGCAGTTCGTTAATCACAGGTTTTTTTTCCAAGACACGAAGGGTGAGATAAAGATTATGGAGAGGGAGAGAGAGATAGAGAAGGGGGATAAAGTAGAGGGGAGAGAGGAGATGGGGATAGGGTAAGAGGGGAAATGGGTGTAGAGGAAGTAGAGAGAAGGGAGAAAGGGGAGGGAATAGAGAGAGAGGGGGGAGAACGGAAAGGAAACGGAGAGGGGAAGAGAGGGGAGGAAATAGAGAGAGAGGGGGAGAGGGGAGGAAATAGAGAGAGGGAGAGAGGGGAGAAGGGCGGAAACAGAGGGAGAGAGGGAGAGAAGAGACGCGCGAACGAGGTACGAGTCGAACGGGCAGCCAGCCAGAACATCCCCTCCCTCCTCCCCT